>NC_056734.1:137138856-137281356 GCF_019279795.1 Protopterus annectens
GCATAAAATTATGAGCATTACAGGTTGCTGCATCGTCACTCATTTACTAGCAAACAGTGATGACCTGAAAGCACAAATGATACACCTGAACAATTTTAATTTTTATAGTGGTCTAACTTGCTTATCAATAAGAACACACAAGTATTTGACTACTCAGTATATGATCAGATCTTTATCTAAAGTTCTTACCAAAGATTGCTCTACCCAGGACTAAAGTCACCTCTTTGTGACAAAGCTTACTGCCAACAGATGTGTACACCAATGCCAGAAAAATACATGGTCAGAGATCATCCGTAAACCAGTTCTAAACAACTTAGCAACCCCCAAGGGAACAAGCACTGTTGAAACTGTACCTAATTGAGGGGCCTCAGTTCAATTTCTACAACAATGTTAAGCACTCGTGATTATACCTTCCAAACTTCAATGAGAATAAAGCAGTAGATATTCACGTAAGAATGCTAGGTAATATAAGGCATTAAACGCACAGCAGAAACATGACAGATTTACCCCCAAGGAACATGTATAACTGCCTTTTCAAAGTGAGCTCTACACACCAAGTGCTGCATCTAAAATGTATCATCTCATGAACTTATTAACAGCCAGACATCAGAACCTCTAGATGACAGTCTTACATTACTGACATAAACCTGCAGCTGTTACTGACAAATAAAAGTGAGAATGAAATAAACTTATGTCACTTGAGAACATAATAAAAGTTACATGTGGAGTGTAGCTCAAGAAAGGAAGTTGAAAAACTGCTGGAGAAGGTTCAATACCATTCTGGCAGAAGTCAATAATTATTTATTAACAGATGAGCAGACAAGGATGATTTTTATCAGTTTATTGCATTTCAGCCTGTTTTTGTCACCTTCTCTTGCTGCAGCACACTATAAGAAATGAAAGGTTCATAAATTCTGTCACCAGCTTGGTAAATGACTTGAGTTGAACTATACATGCAGATGCCTTACAAAATGAAAGCAAATGGGTTATTTATACTCCCTTTTCCCATTCCACATTCATTTCACTTGTTTAGTCTTTTTTCTTTTGATTAAAACATTAACAGAAAAGTGTGTGGGAATACAAGAAATACACAATGAACACAAATATAATAGTAATGTTTTCCAAGAATCTAGAAAGGAAAAAATAACTAAACGGTCATCCATTTGGGGATGCAGTCTGTGAGCAAAAGTAAAAAGGCAGTTACATAATTCTGTAACTGCTGTGGCTTAGAAAGTGCTGGGGACACTGTGATCATTATTCATTTACTTCTCTTGACAAACACACAAACAGTTATTCTAGCTTGTGTGGGGACTGGAGGTAATGCAGCCATTATTTCCCTCACCTTTTTCACAATCAGACAGCACAAGTACATACAGAAGGTTGTAGAGCTTGTCTGGGGGCACAGGAACAAAGAGGTGCAATGCATTACTGTGGCTATTTGTTTTTTCAATTTCTTCTCAGTCATACATCAGATGTGCATATAAATGGCAAGCTGTGTACATATGTCAAAGACCAACAGGCTGAAATACAGTACTGTGGCCATTTGTTCTTTCACTCCAATCTAAAGTCACAGGGTACACAACAGCTGTTTTTGGGAGGTAAGGCGACGAAGGTATGCTCTCTGTACATGCATAACATCAAGAACTTGAAATGTATGACTGGTCTTTTTTTCTCTCTCTTTGATCCCAATGTAATAGGAAAAGGATATATAGAAACTGGCAGTCTTTTGGAGGATGGGCCGAAGAGGCATGGTGTGTATATGTTTAACAGGAAGAACTTGAAATATATGACTGCAACCATTTATTATTTCACTTTTAGCCATATAGGTACAAAGAAGGTGACTATTATTTTGGAGTTAAGAAAGCACTACTCCATACATGATTTCTGCAGCCTCACAAGCATTTACCTTCACAGATTATTAGAACTACTATTTTGTAAGCTTTGAATGCAATTTATTTCATACCTGGAAAAAAAAAGACTGAATTTCTTTCCTTACTCATGATTTTTTTTTATTTACTAGTTTATACAACTTTGGGATGCCATCTGTATGAATAACCCCGATACAGTTTCACTATGTCCTTTTTACTTCTGATACCCTGTCAAATGTTCATATTTTGTCATACTTTTAAAGTTACTGTACATTAAATTATTAGTCATCACATGCACGTAAATTATTCTTTATGTTACATAGATGAGATTATCTGTACTGCAAGTGAATTTACCTGAATGTTGACATTATTATAGAATTACTGCATATGTATGTAAATCATCATGTACTTTTCTTTACACCATTGTTCGTGTGTTTAACTTCCTGTATATAAAGTCTATCTGCAATAGATGACAGCAACAGGCTGTCTTGGAGCTTTTGTCTTGTGCAATGGCAATTCTCAGTCAATAAATAAAAGAAAAGCAAAAGTTATGTACTCACCTATAATGATGCATCTGTGCTTCCTGTTTTTTCCTTCCTCAACCTTTGGGTTTCGTCTCTGACTTCGGCCACTTCTCAGGCTTTGGACCTATAGCTCAAGCTACTCCCCTTACTCATAACCCCCTTTCATACTCATAATCCTCTCTCAAGACCCAGATTGCCTCAGGTAGAGTTTTCCCCTTGATATCAACATACAGAAACAATTCTATAAATGTCTAAAACATGACAGGAAGAGTATATGAAGCTATGAGAGGTTAAGACCAATTGAAAAATACCTCTAGGTCATAGAAGGAGACCATATAGATATGTTCTTCCACAGGAATGGAGAAGGAGGGGGGACAGGTAGAGGAAATATGAAAACATACAACACAGATGCATCATTATGCTGAGTACATAACTTTTACATCTGACTTTGTCTTTTTCATCTCTTTCTCAACCTCTGGACAACATTCCCTGCTAGTATCAACTGAAGGCTTTCTCATGTCAGGATACTCAGGAGTATGGAAGAACCAAATGCTGCCATATTCCTAGAAGGTATGTCCAACTTGTAATGAGCTATGAAGGAATGAGCACTGGATGAAGTAGTACCGTACAAATGTCATCTATAGAAGTTCTGGACAAGAAGATGGAAGTGGAGACTAACTTCATGGAATGAGCTCATGGTGGTCTTGGTAAAGACTAACCCTTGTGTTTATAAACACAATGAATACATGTGGTGAGCCATCGCTGGAAGTGGAAAAACATGCAGTCAATCTGAGGGCTCATATGTCCGGGTGAAGTAGTCCAGAGGGGTGAGAAAGAAAATTTAAAATGGGATCCAGAACCCAAGGAAAGTGTATCAGATGAGGGAAAAGAAATGGAACCACACTTGGCAAGGCTAGAAAGTACAGTTATGTACACTTACCATAAATGTAGATGTTCCAGTGTATTCACTGTTGCAGTCATTACATTTGGGTAATCCTGCTGGCAGGTTGCCCTCAGTCGGCCTGAATGCCAAAGTTCTGGGTCCTGCGTCGGCTGCTGTCACTCCTTCTCTGATGTCAGGTTATCAAGGGTATAAAAGAAGCAGCCGACACCATTTTCTTTAGTCTTTCTTGCCGCACGGTGCCCGAAGCAGAAGCAGTTCACAAGTGCCGGTCGACAGACTCCTGAGATTTTCGTGTTCAAGTTTCAGATCCGAAGCCTTCAATAAAGCTAAGTACCCCGAAGGGGAAACTTTTTTTCTTGCTCCAGACCGATGTCAGAAAAAGTAAATAATTGTATTTCTTGTGGAAAGCAAATACCTAATAAGGACTTTTATTCTTACTGTAATCCTTGCCTAGGCCCTGATCATAACGTTCTGGTTGTCGGTTTTGTGCTAGATTTAACCAATGCACTATTAAGCATCAGTATGATTTTGCTTTAAACTATTTTGTACGCCAGTTTAATTATCCAGAAATGTCGTTGGATAGCCATCGGACTACCAGAGTTCACAAAAAATGCAAGAAAAGGAGAGAGATAGACAACTGAGGCCCAAAACTGACAACAAAGCTTCTCCTAAGCCAGTCGCCGGTTCTCAGTGAGGCGCTTTCGCAGCCCCTGATGCCTGCTACTTTAGAGTCGTAGGCCACTACCGACTCCCACGTGGAGTCAGCCATGCTGCTGGAAAACTCAAGGTATTGGAGCCTTGGATAATATTCCTTCAGATGGGTCCAGAGCCTCTGAGCAGGCACCGGCTTCTGAAGGTGTATTCAGACCTAAACATCTTTACATTAAACTGACTTCAGTTTCAAAGGCAAATACTAAAGCACCTTCTAAAGCAAAGAAACAAACTCAAGAGCCACGTGGACAGGCCTCTATGCCCAAAAAACAGATGCTCAAAATGGCCGAAGACTTGATTACCTTGATCAGCTTCTCCTCCAGAGGACTATTCTTTTGGGGACCAACCATAGCTTTGGGACTCTACCCAAATATAATGACTGCAACAGTGAAACACGAAGAACATAGTACAGTTGTCTACACTTACCATAAATGTAGATGCTCGAGTGTATTCACTGTTGCAGTCCAGGTTACCCACCCACCATCCCCCTTTCATCTGATGGAACCTATCTTTCCTTCTCTGATTTATACAACCTATGTGGTTGTATTTGCTTGTAGATGAAGGTAAAGTTTATATTGGTGCATGTATTTTTATATATATAAATTTTGGCTACCCTTTTAGGGGGCACCTGACATCTCGGTCAAGAAAAACTAAAGAAAATGGAAACAAAGTATCATGCTGTAAAGGTGCATCTAATAATTTAACTTTGACATAATCAGGTAGATTTTGTTCCTTTAACCAAGCATGCCTCCTAATTACAGAACCCATAACTGCGGCCCTGCAGGAGGCCTCCAAAGTATCAAAACCACATTGCAAAATATGCTTTCCAACTTGTTCAGCTGCATGCAATAAATCCTGCATTTCCTTGTTTTCTGCACATTCAGAGTTTAACAACATTTTCTGTTTAAGCAATGCCATGACATGTTGCTGGTATTTGAGCATATGAAACTGACAATTTAAGGCCCTTATAGCCAAGGTAGCAGATGTGTAAACCTTTTTTCCCCCATCTAACCAGTGCCCTGAAATCTCTGTCAGAGGGGGTAGGGTTTTTTGCAGCGGAAGCCTTAACTCCTTTGGGACCCTGCAAAATAGTTTCTGGGTCAGCAGCAGGGCTTTTAAAAAGGAATTTATGAGAGTCAGGAACCCTGTAATATATGTCAGGCTTAACAGGAGCTGGACGTAAGGAGTCAGGGGTAAGACAAGACTCTGAAAACACATCATCTACAATGTCTAACTCAGGTGGAATGGCTAGTGGCCTGTATTGAGGTAGTAAAAGGAAATCCCTGAGCCTCTTTTTAGATTCTGAAAAATCTTGGCTCTCCTAGGGGAAATGCTCCCTCATGGTATGCAAGGTTTCCCCAAAAGAATAGTCCTCTGGAGGAGAAGCTGAAGGTATAGATTCTTCAGCATCAGAATCCTCATGGGGGGGAAGAGAATATTCCTGATCAGAAGTGGAATCAGAAGAAGTAGAATCAGAAGAAATAGAAACCTGATCTGAAGATTCATAGTCAGTTTCTTGCCTAGGCCTCTTATCTGGAGGGGGATGGGTACCCCTGATCAAGATAATCAAGTCTTCGGCCATTTTGAGCATCTGTTTTTTTGGGCATAGAGGCCTGTCCATGTGGCTCGAGTTTGTTTCTTTGCTTTAGAAGGTGCTTTAGTCTTTGCCTTTGAAGCTGAAGTCTGTTTAATGTAAAGATGTTTAGGTCTGAATACACCCTCAGAAGCCAGTGCCTGCTCAGCGGCTCCAGACCCATCGGAAGGAATAGTATCCGAGGCTCCAATATCTTGAGTTTCCAGCGGCATGGCCGACTCCATGTGGGAGTCGGTAGTGGCCTGCGACTCTAAAGTAGCAGGCATCAGGGGCTGCGAAAGTGCCTCACTGAGAATCGGCGACTGGCTTAGGAGAAGCTTTGTTGTCCGTTTTGGGCCTCGGTTGTCTCTCTCTCCCCTTTTCTTTGCATTTTTTGTGAACTCCGGCAGTCAGATGGCTATCAGACGACATTTCTGGAAGATTAAACTGGCGTCCAAAATAGTTTAAGCAAAATCATACTGACGCTTAACAGTGCATTGGTTAAATCTAGCACAAAACCGACAACCAGAAACATTGTGATCAGGGCCTAGGCAAGGATACAGTAAGAATGAAAGTTCTTATGAGGTATTTGCTTTCCACAAGAAATACAATTATTTACCTTTTCTGACATCGGTCTGGAGCAAGAAAAAAGTTTCCCCAATGGGGTACTCTTTATAGAAAACTTCGGATCTGAAACTCGAACACGAAAATCTCAGGAGTTGGCCGACTGGCACTTGCAAACTGCTTCTGCTTTGGGCACCTTGCGGCAAGAAAGACTAAAGAAAATGGTGTTGGGTGCTTCTTTTATACCCCTGACAACCTGACATCAGAGAAAGGCGACAGCAGCTGACGCAGGACCCAGGACTTTGGAATTCAGGCCGACTGAGGGCAACCTGCCAGAAGGATTACCCAAATGTAATGACTGCAACAGTGAAACACGAATAACATTGGGGCAATGAGGATCACTTTGCCCTTCCTTTGATAAGCTTTCTGTAAAAACTTTGATATGAGAGGTGTGGGAGGATAAGCACAATGGAGTCCAGGGAGCCAATTATGAATCAGAATGTCCCTTGGTGACTCCCCCTCTGGAAGTAATAGGGCAGAAAACCTGCTGCATTTGGAATTGTGGAAAGAGGCAAACAAGTCACAGCATGGCTGCCCCATTGACAAAAAATCTGTTCTGCCACTGAAGGATTGAGAGACTACTCATGAGCCATAAGAATGCATCTTCGCAGTCTGTCTGCTAAAATGTTGGACTACCCCAGAATGTGTGTTGATAAAATAAAGCAGTTGGAAAGAGATTGTGCACTGCCATACTCCCATTCCATAACTACACAAGGGTTAATAGTGGGTTCCTCCCTTTTTGTAGCTGTACCAGACCACTGACATGTTGTCCATTTGTATAACAATTTTCTCTTGAGGTAGGATGTCTTGAAATGCCTGCAGTGCTAGGAGGATTGCCCTCATCTTTAGGATATTGGTGTGAAGGTGGGCCTCTAAAGGGGACCGCATTCTTTGAACTGTCTGTCCCAGGTAATGCCCCCCACCCCAATTGGGGAGCTTCCGTGGTCACCATGGCCTTGGGCAATGGGAGAACAAAGGAACAGCCCAACAAAACATCTGGTGTGTGGATCCACCAGGGGACATGCTGTCTGCAGGTCGCTGTGATCCAAATGGGGTATGTCATGGATGCTGAATGATAGACCACTACAGTCCACTGCAGTACTATCATGTAGAATCTTGCTAAGGGTAGAAGGGTTATGGAGGCTACCACTGAACCCAGAAGTTGAAGGACCAGCCTGGCTGGTGGGGACTGATGAGATAGCGGACTTTTCACTTGAAGCTGTAATTTGGACAATCTGGACTGAGGAAGATGAACTACTTGAGACACTGTATCCAGAAGAGCCCCTATGAACTCCAGGGTTTGGGTGGGAAGAAGGTGAGACTTGTCGTAATTGACTGTGATGCCCAGGTGTAGACATAAATGGAACAGGTTTGTCTCTGGTGTGTGTCAGTAGATTTCTGGCGGAAGTAGTGAGGAGCCAGTCATCAAGATATGTAAGAACCCATAATCAAAAAAATCTCAGGTGAGCTGCAATCACTGCCATATATTAGGTAAACATCTGGAGGGACTGTGGTGAGACTAAAGGGCAGGGCTCTGAATTTAAAGTGACTGGCTTTCAGCCAGAAACAAAAGTATCTCCTGGATTTTCTATTTATTTTTATGTGGTAGTATGCATCTTGGAGATCTATCGAGTACATCCAATTGTCCTTCCTGAAAAGAGGGAAAAAACAAGAAAGATCTAGCCAAGTTAGAGTTTGCACTATGTGATTCCTTGAAACCTCAGGTGTTTCAGTTGCATGGCAGTTCTGAATTCCCATGGCATATTTCTTTTTAAGTCAATTAATGAACAAATTCACGCCAATAAAGGCAAACCCCACTAGCTGTAGACATGCATGTTTCAGTCTTGTTATAACATCACCAGCACAGCATAAGTGGACTGTCTGGCAAACTTTTAGAAACATAGGATTGTTGTACCCAGCTGCTGTCCCTAATCATTAAGATGGCTGCAAAATATCTCATCTAGCAACTAAATAAAAGAGTAAACAGGACACACAGCCAATCCAACTGGAAAAAAACAAGACCGACCTAGCCAAACCAGAGTTTGCACTGTGCGATTCCTTGAAACCTCAGGTGTTTCAGTTACATGGCAGTTCTGAATTCCCATGGCTTATTTCTTTTTAAGTCAATTAATGAACAAATTCACGCCAATAAAGGCAAACCCCACTAGCTGTAGACATGCATGTTTCAGTCTTGTTATAACATCACCAGCACAGCATAAGTGGACTGTCTGGCAAACTTTTAGAAACATAGGATTGTTGTACCCAGCTGCTGTCCCTAATCATTAAGATGTTTGCAAAATATCCCATCTAGCAAATAAATAAAAGAGTAAACAGGACACACAGCCAATCCAACTGGAAAAAAACAAGAAAGACCTAGCCAAGCTACAGTTTTGCACTGTGTGATTCCTTGAAACCTCTTGTAAAACAGGATCATGGGATATATTATATGCAAATGACCCCTTAAGGACACCAGGTGTTTCAGTTATATGGCGGTGCTGAATTCCCATGACTTATTTCTTTTTAATTCAATTAATGGACAAACTCAGGCCAATAAAACCAAACCCCACTAGCTGTGGACATGCATGTTTCAGTCTTTTGATGCCATCATCAGCACAGTGTAAGTGGACTGTTTGGCAAATCACCATATAACTGAAACACAACAACCCTGTGTTTATAAAGGTTTGTGAAAAAAAGCCTAGTCCTAAGAGTTGGTGGGGACCAGTCTATGATGCCCTGGTTGAGATGACCCTGTAAGTGAGAGATGGAAGGAGGTGAACCTGATTTGAAGGGTATGGAGAATTCCCCTCAATGATGGAAAATCCCTTCAAGACATCTAGTAACCATGTTGAATGAGCAGTACTGCCTGGGTCTGTAGTAATCAATTCCCAAGCTGGAAGAGAGAACATTCGTTTTTTGACAACAGAATTTCTGGACTGAGGAGGGTACAGCAGATTTTTGGGTGGAGGTTGACTTGTCTGGAAAAAAAAAAAAGGTTTTCCATATGGAATATCTAATAGCTTTGTCGTGAAATATTTTCATGGGTTGTTCCCTAGCCTTCTGATACCTGTGAACAAAGGAATTTGGGTTAGCAGATTAATCGCTTTGATACCTAGGTACTGACATGAAAAAAATCTGTTTAAAGTTCTGCATCATTTTATCCTTCTCTTGCAAAGTCATGAAAAGTTCTGCTGCAAGAGTTCCATGTGAAGTGGGGAATTCAATAGCCTGGACCTTAGCATCCTCAAGGAAGGACTGTAGGTGAAATTAAATCTTCTAACAAAAGATACAGTAGCTGCAGTCCTGCAAGAAGCCCCTGCACCATCACTGGTGCATTTAATGGAATGCCTTGCAACTTATGTAGTTTGTCCAAGCATAGAAATCACCTGTTGCTTAGTGTCTGAAGTCACAAGGATAGGCATGGCATTAAGTCCCCTAAAATGGACACAACGTATTTTCTCATTTGAGTTTGAGAATTTAAGTCTCAAAAGGCTGGAGTGACAGAGGTGTAAACTTTCTTACCACACTTGTCCATGACCCTACTTTCTCTGTCAGATGGCAAAACATTAGCCACCGATAAAAGCTTAGTATGTGTATCAGTGGAAATGGATCTGCCACAAGACTTTTGCAGGGAAACCAAGTCCTAGGCACTTTATAAAACCTGTCAGGCTTCATGGGAAGTGGAGACTGTGAATCTGGAGAACTAGAAGTGGACGCACAAGCATCCAGGAAGGTCTCCATGACTGAAAGAAAAGGAGAGGGTATAACAGCTCCTTGCCTCCTTAAAATACATTTCCTCAATTGTATAGTCAGAGGACAAGATCTCCTCCTCAACAGAAGCAAGCTGTCAAGAAGAATATATTTCTGATGAGTATGCTAAGGAATCTTCATCTGAATCAGATTCTCCCTCCTCAGATGAAGATTCATGTTGTCTCTTCTGAGGTTGGAGTGGGGGTGGGGAAGTAAAGAAGCAGCAAGGACTGAAAGGAGAGAAAATACAGCACTCAGACTGGCAACAAGATCATTGAATGATCTTATGTTCCTGTGTCAGCTTATGTATCCTATGCCCACAGACTTAGGTCATAGGCCAGATGTACATGTTTACAGAAGGTTTTTGGCTTTGGTAGTCTGGCCAAACATTGGGTTACCTCAGCAAGATAACCCACTGGTATTGATAAAATGCAACAGTGCTCTACGGAAGGATGTCAGTGCTCTACCCTGGTAAACAAAATAAAAACTAAAACAAGTAGCCTACAGTTAACACTATACATAACCCAAGTATTACTTTAGGACTTTCAGTGAGTGGCAGTCACGGCCCAACGCTTTTAACTAGACACTGCCTATTTGTCCTTCCTACCATGTACCAGGCACAAACCTGCTTGAGGGTGAGTGGTCGGCTGTCTGGCTGTCTTTCCTAAGCTTCCTTCTACAAGTTTCAGGTGGCATTTGGGAGGGTCCTAGTCAGTTAAGGGTGGTGGCTGTTGGCAGTGGCACCAGTGTACCAGACTGATGCAGACTTGTCGTGTGATGAATATAACAAGCAGGAAACATTCTGTAAGCAGTAACAGGATCATACCGAAGAGCCCCTCATGCTAACCCAGGCAATAAAAACGAACATTAAACAGGTTGAACACTCGCACAATGACTATTTGGGCCTGTGACAGGTTAGTGTTGGGTGTTATAGCACTTCTGCACAGCTCCTTGTGTATTTCTAACTGGTGTCATTAGCCAAGAATTGAGTGCATAGAATGCATCACCTGAGTGGAAACATAATGGTGAGGGGAGCACATGGAGATGGGGTGTCTAATCATTAAACTCATTGTTTATGCAAGTAGCTATAACTTTTGTGATTTATGGTGCACTTACCTACTAGGTGTCCATGTGGTATCTTAACATACAGGAGTGAGCTGTACATTGAATTTGTGTGCCAAATATGGGAATCTTGGGCACTTTCAAGGTGTTAGGCTGAGATGTTGGTGATAAAGCCAAGTACATCATACACCTGAGAGCTGATGGAATGGTAGTTCTTCCTGTTACAGTACCTCTCCTAGCATGGGCCAGTCAGGGCCCTAGTAATCACAAGACAGGCATCTATCACACCATCTTCAGGGAAGCATGCCAGACTTCAAAAGCACACGGATAGTAGCTTGGTCCAGCGGTGTTTGTTGGAAACAGATATATCACAAGGTTTAGAATAACACTTGGTATCCAAATGGATAGGAAGGCCACACATTCCCCCAGTTCTAGTTTGTGGGGCATACAAGTTCCCCAAAGCTCTGATTACAACCACGTCTATATAAAATCAGTTAAAAACTCCTCCTACTTAAAACTGTAATAGGTTAGCCATTGCCAGTATTGCCACCTTGGGTAGTGGGCACTACCACAAGCACCAGGTTGTGCTACAAAAGCAACACACTTTTCAAAGTGTGAAATCACAAATCTTGCTGCTTCACTAAGCATCTTTGCTGACTGCAGCATGACTAGAAATGGCAGTGCTTGCCATTATATAACCTATGTGTGCAAAGCACTTGTGTAGCATTCTGCTATCTGAATCACAAAAGGTATGAAAGACACCCCATTACCATTTTATGAGTGCAGCACTGCATACATTTCCTCACTTAAATGCCATTATGCACTCATTTACATATTATTTTCTCTCTGAATTTTGGTTGCTTGTACACACAAATGATACTCTGATTTGTACTGTGTTTGGGCATGTCTGTAGCTTGTGCAAGTGTGCACTGCACACATGCATGACTGACTAAGGATACCATCTGCAGTTCCAGATTCATATTCCCACTGCACATCCTTCACTTTAATAAAGCAACCTGTAACCACAGCATTTACTTTCATACCAAACAAAATTCAGCTCAAGGGACATACTTGCTGCAACCCTCACGCAACCTGAATTTGTTTGCTTAACCAACAATTTATTAATATCATCAACATACTTTTAGTATTAACAGCTTCAAAAAATGAAGAAGCCCTTTGTTAATACCTTAATTTTGCAAACAACAACATCTGGGCATGATTAAGATCAAATGCAATAACAATATCACAGGCAAACGTTTTCCTTCTATCTCACGTCTTAGAATATTATCCACTAGCATAGAACTATTAACATTTCTTTTGACTCTCTGAATTTAATACAATACCATCCATCATTGAAATCTTTAGCAAAATATCAAGCCTTTTTTTTGGAATAATCTCCATAATTATGCTGTAGTCAATACTACTTGTTATTTTATACTTACAGTTTTGTTTTAATATTTTTATAATCCTAATTTTGAAATCTCTCACACACTTGTCTCATGTCTTTTTCTGACCATACATTCATAACTGTAACAAAGTGTTTCTTTTTTTCAGTATACACTTCAGCAAATTATCACTTCAGACAATCTCATGCACATTAATAGAAAAACCATGTTCAAGTTTTTCGTGCATTATATATTACATAACTTCTTAAACAGCCTACAACATTGTAATGTTAACTGCTAAAAACTATTCCCCTAGACTCATCAGTAATATACTTCAATAACACAAGTAAGATATACTTAATCACTACACTTCATTAAGAACAAACTGAGTATAATCAAAGCTTGTCCCTGGCTAACCAAGCATACAAAAACACTCATCACAAAGAGAGAGAAGCCTGGACCACCTGGTACAAATATAAAACCCAGTCCTCTCTCATTAACATCAGGCAGTGAAACAAAACCAAACAACAAATCACATCTGACAAAAATGTTTACTAGATGAACCTTCAGCTAAAACAACAAAATCACCTTCAAACTGCTCTGGAAATCAATAAATATTCTACTGAACCCAGGTCATTTTGTTATACTAACAGCAGCTACCAACAGTAACTTAGATTCCAAGCTAAGCAGTGCAACATCTGCTTTATCCAAATAGTCCATACATCTTGTACTGCCTATCAACCCTCTCGATCCCATAACAGCCTCTCAGTGCCAACACATCATTCTACCTCCAATGCATCTTTACCTTTCTCATTAAAAACACCTACAAAATTTTTAACTGACAGTTACTGCTCATAACTTTCCGCCTGAGTACCTAAAACAGTACTGCAGAAGTACTGGCGTACCCTATCCCTATCTTAATTGCATTAAGTAATGGACTGATTAAAGTCCCAATAGTATGGAAAAAATCTTTTATGACACCACTGCATAAAGGTGGAACATTCACATCTATCACACAATAGAAATTCTGTCTTCACTTTATAAAATCCTGGAAAAGTGTGTTCCCTCCCAACTTTCAAACCATCTAACCACCTTATATCTAGGACTCAGCATGGCTTCTGCCCTAAACATAGCACCACTACACCCTCAATTGAATAAATAAAGAAAGGAACAAAGGAAGTATCGTCTTATCCATTTTCCTTGACCTTTTAAAGGTGTTTGACAATTTCTCATCAAAAATTACTGACATAACTTTACTGCTATCTGCTCTCTCACTCTGTTCTGACTAATGGCAAAGATTGAAATGATACTAATTTCATGAATTTTAATCGTACTTTAAATTAGGAATGGGGTCCATTCCCATCATGGTACTAAAAACCCAAAAGACTTGGAGAAATTAAACCAACTGAAACCCTCTCCTGGTTTCATGGTTATTTAACTGATAAGCTGCAAAATAAGACCACCATTTCTCCTCATTCCTTTTTTGTCACCGTAGGAGTAATTTAAAGTTCTATCTTAGGCCCTCTATTATTCAATAGTTTACCAACAAATTCCACACAGCTACCTAACAGGTAAAACTAGTTCAGAACACAAACTCCACCCTAGTCTGCTCAGCACCAGCAACAGACAACGTACTCAAACGCACACAAAAATCATTTTCATACAACGAAAACTGGTTACAAAACTACAATCTTCTCCTAAACAAAAAAAAAGTTAATGTTATTCTCCCTACATAATCTCACTGCTCTAAAAAACTCATTTAACATCACCTCAAAAATAATACACTGCTTGAACTTGTACCTTAACCAAATTACTAGGAGTAATAATAAGAGGACAGTGTTAAAAATGACCAGCATATAGCCCAAACCATTAAAACACACACATTAGGAGTGTGGCTTCCTATACAGATCAGTACCACACCTCAGTAAGAAGACCAGGAAATCCTTAACAACTTTATACCTCCTGTCAACACTTATGTATGTCTTCCCATACTCACTAATCTGAAAGCAACCCTAAAACAGTCTAAACAGCATCTACTGTATAATACATCATTGCAAAATAAGTAGTCATTTCACTATCTTCAACAATGTCCACCTCAAACTGTAATGTTGGTTTTCATGTATTATTCACATTCAAACTTATGAAAACAAATCTAAACCAAAATGCAATGTCTCGTTTTAGGTCACAAGATACCAAAAAGTTTTCTAACAGTAAAACACTTTTAAATGTTAGGTCACAGAAATATTGCTGACCAAAATCAATGAGTTGACAACCTGCACCTTAAATTTTAAACGCACATCAGTACTACCCCAAATGAACTAAATCTGAACTGAAATGCCAGATTTGAATGCAAAACATGGTACAGAATGAGTTTCTAACTGTGAATATAACAATAGCCTGCTTTTTTGGCAGCAGCAAGCTAAGTCTGTACAACAGAAATAAGAACTTATGTCTTACCATAATGTTCCATCTGTGTTGTCTATCTTCACTAATGCATGACTGTGGGCTCAGTTCTGAGCCTCAGAACTGACTTGGCCATTTACTTCAGCTCACGCCTTCCAAACTCTAGAGCTAGGCTCTACCAATCATGCTCCTCTCTAAATTATCTCAAATCGTGTTTGCCTACATTAGTGGCAGAGAAATAGTGGGCAAGAAGAAGAGACCAGATATGTGTCCCAAATATGAAGTCAGTCTCCAGAAAATTTGATCCACTGAGTGTCTCAGGTCAGGGGAAGGTGGGGGGATATCAAGGATTAGTGAAAATCGACAACACAGACAGAATGTTATGGCAAGACATAATTTCTTAATCTGATGTCAATCTTCACATAATCTTTGACTGTGGGACAGAGTCCCTAGCAACCTGAATCTTGGGAGGTCTCATGGAAGAATATTCCTGAGCAACATCGAACTGAGAGACCTGAGCCAATTTGTAATGATTGAAGGTATGAGGATACCATGTGGCTGTTGCACAGATGTCATCCAAAGGAGCTCTCGCATGGAAAATTGCAGAGGTTGCCACAGCTCTAGTTGAGTGTACTTTCACTGAATGTGGAAGGTGAAGCCCTTTTGAGTTATATATATAAAAGTAATGCAAAGTCTGAGCCATTTAGCTAAGGTAACCTTGGTAACTGAGTTACCCAAGGATGGTGAAGAAAAGGTAACAAATAGTTGGTCATTTTCTGAAATCCTTTGTTCTGTGAAGATAATAATGTAGTTGTCTACGAATGTCTAATAAATGTAGACAATATTCTCCTTTATTGGAGAAATTAGGAAAAAAAGACTGGTAGTTGCAATGTTTGATTGATATTGAATTCTGAAACTACCTTTGGCAAAAAAGAAGACTTAAGTCCTGAGGGAGACACTGTCTTTGTTAAAAAGTATGTAGGGAGGTTTAGAGGATAAGCCTTGAATTTCAGATACTCTTCTTGCAGAGGTGATAGCTATTAAAAATGTTTTCCAAGTCATAAACTTTAAGTCACATGTAGCTGATGATTCAAAAGGGGAAAGGGTAAGAGACTGTAGAATCATGGGTAAATCCCATGAATGATGGGATCTTTAAATAGAGACCTTAACATAAGAATTCCCTCCAAAAAGGCCTTACAAAATTTATATGACATAAGTGAACAACCATTGAAACCAGAATGGAAATTAGATATCGCAGCTAGATGAACCTTAATGGTAGAGGCTAAAGAGCCAGTTTGATAAAGATCATCTAAAAAAATCCAATACTTTATGCACTGGGACGGTATAAGGATCCAGAGCATTATTAAGAGCCCATCTAGCAAAATTTTCCCATTTACTCTGATACAGTTTCTTAGTAGAAGACTTGTGATGGGCCACAATGATTTGGAGGGCAGGAAAGGAAAGGCAGGAATACTTGGCAATCATGGGAAATGCAGAAGACATGCACTGAGCTTGAGATTTGGAAATTTGGATGAACCATTCCTTCTGGATGAGAAGAGAGATCCAAAACTGGGTCCTGCATCCAAGGTTTCTGAAGTCGGAGAGGCCAAATAGGAAACCAAACCTGTCAATGCCATAATGGGGCAATGATGATTATTTTATTCTCTGACCTCTTGGCTTTCTTTAGAAACTGTGATATCAGGGGAGTTGGGGGAAAGACATACAGAAGACTGGGGGGCTAATTGTGGAGAAGAGCATCTCTGGGTGACTCCAATGGGTGGGGGGGGATTAAGGCAAAGTAACTGCTACACTTGTTGTTCAGAGAGAGCACAAACAGGTCACAGCAAGGTTGACCCCAGTGGCAGAAAACCTTCTCTGTCACCATAGGACTGAGTGACCACTTGTGATACATTAGAATAGTTCTGCTGAGCTTGTCTATCATGTTGGAGCTCCCCAGATTATGCATTGCCATGAGAAAGCGGTTGGAAGAAATCGCCTATTGACAAAGTGGGTAAGATTTGGTTCCCCCTTGTTTATTGATGTATCAGACCACCGACATGTTGTCTGACTGAATTGCCACTGTTCTCAGAGGAAAAGACATCTTGGAATGCTTGCAATGCCAAAAGCAATGCCCTCACCTCTGGAGCACTGATGTGCAAGTTGGCCACCAGTTGGGACCAAGTGCCTTGGACTGTCCTTCCCAGATAATGCCTCCACCCTATCTGTGAAGCATCCATCATCACTATGGCTTAGGGCTGTGGAAGGATGAAAGGATGGCCTGAAAGAATCTCATTTGGAATGGAGCCACCATGACAGGTCTTGTTTGTATCAACTGGTGATCAAAATGTGGTGCAACATTGGTCAATTTATTAAGGACCACTGGGAAGCCAGAAACCATTGAAGAATTTGCATGTAATATCTAGCTAATTGCTGCTGCCATCAAGACTAGTGCCTGTAAGATTAGTCAGGCTGGAACACTTCTGTTCTGAATAATATAGTTAACTTGTGATCTGATCTTTTGGAGCCTTTCTACTGTGTTTAGTATAGCTCCGATAAATTCCAGTAGAAGACTTGTGATGGGCCACAATTGTGTAGGTTGCAGATTTGACTGTTTGTAATTAATTGAGATGCCTAAGGAGGTGCAAAGATGCAGAGTGTAGTCTCCCATCCATTCTAGTTGATGCCTGGTGGTAGCAGTAAGGAGCCAGTCATCGGGATAAGGAAAAACTTAAAAACCTTGCGGTCTGAGATGAGCTGCTACCACTGCCATGCATTTGGTAAACATCCTGGGGGCAGTGCTCTGAACTGAAAATGACCGTCTCCCAGCCAGAAGCGCAGGAATCTTCTGATCATTTGCCAACTGTTATACTGTAATACACATCCTGAAGGTCTATAGAGCACATCCAATCATCTTTTTCTAACAAAGGAAATATCGACTGTACCGAGACCATCCGGAATTTGGTTTGACGAACTGCCTTGTTGAATTGGCTGAGAACCAAAATGGGTCTCCAGTCCCTTCTCTTTTTGGGTACTAAAAAGAATCTTGAGTAAAACTCAGATTCTCTCTGGTCTGGTGAGACTTCTTGGATGACACATTTTTGGAGCAGTTTTTGAATTTCTATGACTGATGCTTCCCTGGGACTGGGTGGAACATCAGGGAGTCTTTTTTGAATTTTTGGGTTTGAGGAAAGGGGAATAACGTATCCTCTGGCAATGATATCCCACACCCATTTGTCTGAAGTTATTTGTTGCCAGGCAGATTAGTGCAGGGATAATCATCCCCTGACTGCCTCTAGAGGAAGGCAATCAGGCCTCCATTCAGGAGCACTGGTATGAGCTACCAGAGAAAGTATCTCTGGACACCCCTGGTTCTGTGGGCCATCTCTGCCTCTAGGATGGCATCTTCAATTGTTGCTTCCACCTCTGTCCCGGGGAAAGTCTTTGCCATGTGAGTCTTGGAAATGCCCATGGGACTTTTTGAACCATAGCCTCCCACTTCTCTGGTTCCTAGTGTAGGCCCGCTGAGGTGTGGAGAAGCATATGCCTACAGCAGAAAGAGTCTTTCCATCTTTCTCACATCTGGCCAATGTGTCTTTTACTTTGGGTACAAACACTGATGATCTGTCAAACAACAGTGATGATCTGTCAAATGGAGCATTGATGAATCAAGATTTAAATGGCTCTGCAAAATCACAAGTGCATCCAGGTGCGTCTCCTAATAGCTACACCTGAACCCACCTCTCTCATCATCCCTTCGGCTATGTGGGCAATTAGCCTCATGGATGAGGTTTGAAATTGAGATCCAGTATCTGTCTGCTTGGGATGACATGGTCGACAGACCACGATGCATTGCCAGAGATGGCCTGCACCTGTCACCCCTGGGATTCCGGATACTGGCTAAGGCTTTTGCCGCCCCTATAGTGCCTTTTTTAGGGAAGGTTCAAATGACAAATTCACCACCATAACAGGAATAGGCAAGCAAAAACTGAGGGTAATGCTACTCAATGCTAGAAATCTAAATCTCAAAATGCACTCACTCGAGGCACTCCTTAAAATGGAGAACATCGTTATCTATGCAGTGACTGAGACCTGGTTCAAAGCTCAAGAGAGCACCCATGCACTACCAGGCTATAACTCATACCACACTTTTCAGCCATGTAACCTGGACTGGAACACCAAAGGGGGAGGTGTGTCCGTATTCATTAAGGATATCCACATCTCCAGGCTAGTTGCTCAGCATAATGCATCTGAGGTTATCCAAGTGCAAATAACTCTGGGCAAAACTGCAATCCAAATTGTAGCTTGCAACACATCCCCCACCATACCCCAGGATTCCCACTCCTCTTTTCCTGATGTACTGGAGAATATTATGGTTCAACCAAACACCCTAATAATGGGCGATTTCAATTACCCCACCATTAACTGGGAAAACTACTCATGTACCAACTCCTTCACACAACGCTTTCTGGAATTCATAAACTCCAATGCCCTGGATCAACTTATCCACACTCCCACCAGGGGCAACAATATCCTAGACCTAATCATTACCAATATGAGTGACCGGTGTTCCACACCTGAAGTCAACTCCTCGTTGGTCCGATCCGACCATAAGCTAATCATCCTTAATATCCACATCCCGCCCCCACCCCCATTAAGGAAACCACGACAAAAAATTTCTCCAAAGCCAACTTCATGCTTCTTAAGACAGAAGTAGTGAACTTCATGACACCCATGCAGATGGACAATACAGTTACGACTGCTGAAGCCTACACAAAAGCACTCTATAAGCACTTACACGAGTGCATGGATCGTGCTATCCCAAACAGAACCAAGATGCTATCCTCCAAAAAAGGAAGCCAATCTGGTGGTACCCTGCCATAAACAAACTCTACAACAGAAGGAAGAAATTGTTGCAAAAGAGAGTAAAATCCCATGAGTGGAGGAGCTCCCTGGTCAGCCTCAGTAAGAAGCTCAGATCCTTTTATAAGATCCTCCAAAGCTAGCTACGAAAACAAAATCACTACTGATTCTAAGGACAACCACAAAGCATTCTATAGTTATGTCAAGAATCTCAGTGGCAACACCCAGATCTGCTATAAGTTACAGCACAATGGCACGAAAATTACAGAACCAACTAATATTGCCAACATCCTGGCAGATAGGTTCAGTGCTAACTTTAACCCCCTCTCACCCCCTAAAGGGCCCATATCTATACAGGAAGAATGCAGAGCCCCTGTAATCACAACTATGCAGGTAAAAGCTGCACTCCCTAAAGCCAAAAACACAGCATCCATGGGACCAGACATCTGCGGATGCATTTTACACGAACTTCAGAATAAACTGGCTCCCCACCTAAGCACCATGTTCAGTCATAGCCTCACATCAGGCTTTGTGCCCACTGAATGGCGTACAGCAACAGTTATCCCACTCCACAAAGGGGGAGCCACCACTGATCCAGGGAACTATTAGCCTGACGAGCCTGGTCTGCAAGGCCATGGAACGTATCATCATGGAACTCATAAACAAAGACATTGGTAAACTCCAAACTCCGGATCCCACCCAGTTCAGGTTTGTGAAAGTCAGATCATGCCTCCTGAACCTGATCGACTTCTTTGAGGCAGTCTCCAAAGCCGTAGATGAGGGTAAGGTGGTTCACACAGCCTATCTTGACCTCACCAAGGCTTTCAACACCATCCCCCATTCTGGAATTATAGCTAAACTCACTAAACTAGGTATAAATCCCTACATCACAAGATGGGTTGCCAACTGGCTCACTGACAGAACCCACACTGTAAAAGTTGCACACTCCAAATATGACCTCAAACCAGTGACAAGTGGAGTACCACAGGGTTCAGTCCTGGGACCTCTCCTGTTTGGTATCTACTTCTCTGAAGTACAGGCTAACAGAGAAGGCCTCTGGCTAACAAAGTTTGTAGATGACTGCAAACTAGGAACAATAGTCAAGTCCCCAAATGATGTGGAAATCCTACAGAAGGGCCTCACTGAGACAGATGCCTGGTATCAGAGCAATGGCCTCAAGCTCAATGTCAAAAAGTGCACTGTCATCCCCTTTGCTAAAAACTCTGTACCCATGAACTACTACATAGACAGCAGTCTTCTTAACACAGAATGTGTGATAAGAGACCTTGGGACCCAGGTGAAAAGTAGTCTCTCCTTTGATAGTCACATCGACACAGTAGTCAGGAAGTCCTTCTATGTGCCACACCTCATCATAAAAGGGTTCTCATCCAGGAAAAAAAGAGGTCATTGTTCCCCTCTACTCGACATTCACTAGACCCATTATAGAGTACAATGCCCCTTTTGGAATGTACCTCAAGACATCTGCAGCAGCTGGAAAGGCCACAGAAGTACCTCACAAAGAGGATTACTGGCCTCAAACAGATGCCCTAAACTGACCGTCTCAAAAAACTCCAGCTTCACTCCGTAGCATATCGCCTACTCTGAGGTGATCTCTGCCTAACATATAAAGCTATGTCAAACTCAGAGCTGTTGGACATGTTACACCTAAAGAAATCCCAATCCCTCTGAGCTACACGCTCTAGCGACCTAAACCTTGTCACCACAATAAACAGGGCATGCTGGAGGGATAGATTCCTGTCCCAGAGACTTCCCATACTCTGGAACAGGCTACCCATCTATATCAAGCAAAGTTCTTCATTAGCACTCTTCAAGAAAAATCTTGATGAGTGGATGGGAAATAGGAAATACACCCCAGGGATCCCTTCTGTGTCTCTGCTCGACAGTGGCACAGGAAAATAACTTTCTTGGGTGGGTTAAGCCAGGGAACTTTGTTGGCTAGGCTTACATAGGCCCTCAGGATGATAGCCTAGTACCTACTTATGAACCTATGAACTCACTTTCCAAATCTATCCATAGTCCTGGACTCCTTGTTAGGAGGATGGATAGTAGGACTTTCTTCAGCAAGCTCCTAATTTGTGGCTGCTGCTATCACCATGGTGTCTACACATATGCCCTTAGCCCAATGCTGCTCTTCTTTGTGAGCACAAAGGATCCATTTAGGTCTCTTCAGGATCAGTTCAATGGAGTCAGGGATCTTCCATGCCTGTTGTGTGATCAATTTTATGACCTTGTCAGTGGCCAGAGAGATCCAAGAGGTAGAGGGTTGGGCACAAAAAGCCTCCAGGTATACAGACTCCTCTGAGGAAGGCTGGAGGGAAGACCAGCCAAGCCTTCTTTTTAAGGATTTCCAGGATGTCCCAAAAGGAAACATCAGGTGATGACCTAGGGGAACCTTCCCCTTCATTAAAATTGGTATCCTCAATGACAGACTCCTCTGGGGTATCTAACCATGTCCTCTTGCACTTTTTCTTTGCAGGTACTTCTTCGGGGGGGGGGGGGTGTTCTGAGGAAGTATCCCAAGAGGAAACCACTAAGGTGTGTCTCTCTTGCAGCTTTTGTGCCCCCTGTCCTAGGGATGAGGTTGATGGTAGCTGTGTTCGAGGGGATAGAAATGTTTGGCCTGACAGGGATGGCAAGGACTGGGAGTCCATAATGAACAAGGCCTTCTTCATAATCTGGAAGGCCAGCCCCTCCCCCTATAGAGGGATGGGAGCTCGGAACCAAAATAGACTCCTTTGGAACAGTGGTCCCACCCCACACCGAGAATGTTAACCCCAAAGCAGAAGCATGGGTCAAATCCAATGAGAGCCAAAACACCAAGGGGCAAGGAAGGCTCCAAAAAAAAGAAGTTGAACCCTGCTGGTCATGAAGTCTTTGGCCCAGGAGACCTCCAGTTCTGAAAAAGTGGAGGAGCTCAAGGCAATTCTTGGTTTCAGAGAAGAGGCTCTTACCGGACCCGAGACAGTCAGAGCCAGGAAGTTTGGTGCCAGGGGATACAATGACTCAACTGGAGTTGGAGGAGGAAGATGAGACGGTGTTGAAGTAGGACAGGTCCCTATGCAAACTTGGCTGGGAACCGAGGAAGAAGACAGTAATCCCCTTGCCGTCAAGAGCTGCTCCACCAGCCTCATGATGTCTGATTCCAAGAGACTCTTAGTGGATTGAATGGATGAAGTAGAGGGAGATCTCGGTGGTCTTGACTCCAAAAAAGGGCTAGGTGGTCGGTCCTTAAAAGGATCGATTGAAGGAGAGTACCTAGATCTTGGGATGGATATAGTTTTTGTCTGCTCTGGTACTGATAAAACCTCTGGTGCCGAAGTAGTAGTCTTCTCAGAAATAGTTGTAGGTGCCCCGAGTCAGTCTTGCCTATCGGTGCTGAGGGAACTTTCGGCACCGTAGGTAGTTTTGTAAATTTTTGGAAGGTTCCAAGGAAATATTCTCAACCAAGTGAGACCATTTCTTTAGTTCTGAAGAGGATGATGAACTGGCTTCTGTCTTTGACCCAGAAATGGCCTCTTTAAAATCACTTTTTAATAAACCTTTTAATATCAATTTGTTTCTCTGTTCAGTTAATTTCCTGGTGGAGAAACTGTGACATAAGGAGCAGTCTTCTTGCAGATGAACTGCCCCTAAACAGTACACACATAACACATGCCCATCAGAACTGGGCATCTTCCAGTCGCACTTCTGACATCTTTTAAATACAGACGTGCCCTTTGAAGGTTTTGCTGGGGAAAAAGATTTATCAGTCATGATGCAGAAATAAAATGCTGATATAGGCCCTTACAAACACTCACACACACAAACACAAAAGAGAGGACAGATTTTTTTTTTATATAGAAAAGGAAGTACCAACAATGGTAATCAACAATACCGAAAAGGTAAAGAAAAAGTACCAGCAATAGTACGTAGAACCTACCTAAAGGTAGAGGGAGAAAGGGAAAAGGGAGAAGAATTAAACACACACACGGAAGATAGTGACAGGAGCGGGTTGATATGAAAGAGTTTAACAACAGAAATAAATGCTGAAAAGTGTGATTCAAGAAAGTTAGAAGGAAAAACTTACTTGAAAAGGACTGCCAAAGCTTGTGAGAGGTCAGACACATCTGACACACACAGCGGCAAATGAGATCTGAGGTAATTTAGACAGAAGCATTATGGGTAGAGCCTAGCTCGAGAGTTTGGAAGGCGTGAGCTGAAGTAAATGGCTGGGTAGGTTCCAACGCTCAGAACCAAGCCCACAGTCAAGGATTACATGAAGAGTGACAACATCAGATCAGATGCGTGGCTTCCATCTCTCTTTCAGCACCAATTATCTATTAGGACCATGGCAACTCTTCTGGGTGAAGAAAGCTGTCCCTCTGCACTTATGGAGATGCAGAATTAGAAACCTTCTCTGTTTAATCCTACACACTCTATTGTCTGTTGTGGGCATCAGTCAACTGCTTCATCCCAGATTAACACTGAACATTCATCAGGTTCAGTCAAACTTACCAACTAAGTGTTTCATCATCTAAACATTCAGTAGCAATTTCTTCAATTTGGACAAACATATCACCAGAAATATCATCAGTACCATCCATATCCAGTTGTTATGAAAGCATAAAATATCTGAACTTGCCCAGTGTCTCAGACAGACATTTCAGAGAAGACCATTTTTCAGATATATAGGTAATTTAGAGACAACTACATCTGGGAATGTTTGATGTTAAAAAAATTAGTAAAGAATCATTTGACAACCTACACAGAAGATTCTGTAAGAATGACAAGTGTACTAATTGGTTCTCCAAGAGAGTAAGCTGACGCATGGAACAGACTACCAAATTACAATAAAGGAAACTCTAGTTTAGATATTTTAAGAACAGCCTAGACGATACCTCTCAACCTGGAAACATCAAAAATCTGGACAAAGGCTCATGAAAAATAGGTACAAATCTGTACCCTGGTTAACATAAAATTTGCATAAAAATATATAACCCACTCACTCTAATGGAATTGTGGGATATCAACTTTCAAACTGAAGAACAGATGACCAAAATATGGCCCCAGACCCTGTAGTAAATGGTAACCATTTTTTTTTAAATGTGTAGCAGTGATGTTCACTGGGAAGGGAGAAGATGATGAACCTTTGGATTTTGTTTTTGGTGACTTGCAGTACATGGGCTTTGTGGTAAAAGTAGGGCATTTAATGGTAGGCAATATTCTAATCTTAACAAAAAAAATATTATAGTTTGCTAGGACCTCCAAAAGTCATTCTCTATGGCATACTGATCAGTGGCTTAGCTAGAGTTTGTGCCGCCCAGGGCTGTCTGAGTTTGCCATCCTTCCCCCTCAAAAAATCATGGTTGAATGGTGCCCCCCCCATACAAAGCCCTCCCCCTGCAGCCATTCCAATGTCCCATTACTTGGCTATTTTGCCCCATTTACCATAAACACTGTAATGGGCATACTGCTTTGCTTCTACAATGATTATATGGATTTCACTTAAAACTCTTATTTTAAATTTTATCTGCTAAACAAAGCAATACAGTCTCACAATGAAAATAGATTTAGCATTAAAGCTTCTCTGCCTTTGAAAGTAAACTCACATTCATTGAAACAGCACTGAAACCCACATTCAAAGAAAATGCATCTGGCCAGTGGCGGATAAAGATTACCTTTGGGCTGTTTTCAAATCATAGGCCCCTTGCACACAAAACATTCATGTTTTCTTTGATACACATCCCCGACTGTATTAAATTATATTCCTTGTATAATACAGCACACTTGTTGGAGCACATTTTAAATTTACTGCTTTGAAAATCTTTCCAGTACGCAATGAAACAAAATGCATGAACCAATAACGACAAAATTGCTCAATCAGTCTACCAGTATCAGTAAATATACACAATCTCTGCAAAAGTAAAAATCTAAATAATTCTACATTAGAGATCTGTGACTAATAAAAAGAGGTTGCTGCTAGAAACAACTTTATATTTCATTGTTTCATCTACAAGTGAAGTGCCTGTTGCCCTCGAAGAATAAACTGCCTGTTACATAAAAAAAAAAAAATACGCTACTAATACTGCAATAGGGAATGGATGACCAACTGATAACAGGTTCATAGTTACTTGGTATCTCCACCAAAGAGGACATTCTCAGGAATGCAGCATCCACCTCATTTAAAAGTCTAACACAGGACAGTATCAGCAATCCATCTACATACTGTGGGAGTAGCTTTCTGCATTAAGAGCAAGCTTTTTACCTGTTGTGCCACTACCACAAACAGAGTTTTACATAAGTAGCACTAAACTTCTTTATCCCTGAGGAACTATGCAGCACAAGAAATCTGGAAAATGCCAACATTTATTGGGGGGAGATAAAGGCCCAAAGCCAGGGACACATTGTAAACATTGCTTGTATAATCGTAGAATACTATGGCATGACACACACACACACACTTCTAAATTTCCTTCACACACACTTGCCTGAGAATGTAACAGCACGTCTCTCCTTGCAACAAAACAGCTTCAAGGCAGGCAGTAACCGAGCACAAAATGTAAGAGAAATGTAACTGCTACCCAACAGCAAAACATTTCTCTATACCAAGTACTTAGGAACATAGGAAACAGCAGCTAGCTTAATGGTACGCAGCAAATGAGCACACAGAAAACAGAATGTAGGAGATCTCCTTCCTTGCAGGAAAATAAATGTAACTGCTACCTAACAAATTGCAAGAGATCTTCACACACTTGCAGCAACATGAATGCAACTGCTACCTAACAGAATATAAGAGATCTTCACACACTTGCCTGAGAATGTAACAGCACAACATTTCTCTCCTTGCAGCAAAACAGCTTAACGGCAGGCAATGACCAAGCACAAAATGTACGAGAAATGTAATGTTAGAGAACGTAACTGCTACCCAACAGCAAAATGTTTCTACACTCGGAAAGTTATCAAGCGTATAGAAAACAGCACCTAGCTTAACAGGCATCAGCAGGTAGTAATTGAGCATCGAGCACAAAGAATGTAACTGCTACCTAACGACTCTCTCCAGAAACAGCTTACTCCTTGCAGCAAAACAGCTTAACACTACAGCAAAAAGTAATTGAGCACACAGGAAAATGAAAAATAGCTTACTCTTAATGACAGGCAGTAACTGAGCACATAGGAAAAAGAAAACAGTTTACTCTTTGCAGCTTTAACACACACATGATTGACATTTTCTGTCAGATGACTGCTGTTTCTCTCTACACTTACGGAAAGCGATCGAGCACTTAGCTCCGTGCACTTTCAGCAAAACAGCTTAATAGATGTGTGGCAAGTAAACAGTGCTGCACATAAAATACAAGCAAGCAGCAAAACGTGGTAAATAGCATTTTAAGCCACCACAGTCTTTTTTTTTTTTTTTGCCTTACCTGGAGTGGAGGAGCTGGGGAAGAAGATGCACTGCCACCTGTATAAACATGCGGGCCAGGGTCAGTCTGCAACTCTGCATCAAGTTAACTTAAGTAATGGCTCGGGCATTCTGACAGGCTGCAAGTCTGCATGTCCCCATGCACGTCCTGCACGTGATGACATCATTCATCCAAAATAATTAAAAAAAAGGGGGGGGATTCGGAAATTAAAGGGGCCACTCGGGAATTCATGCCACCCCAATATTTTGGCTAAAAAACGGTATTTACCGAGTAATTCAATACGGTTGAGAGACATGGCCTGGACACTTACTATGGGAATAACTGTTTTGGTATATTGGCAGGCTAGAAGGGCATTAATGCCCTTACTGGAAATATTTGTATGCATGCACTTAGTTGTCTCACACACTCCCCCTCTGCTATGCTGAACAGTCATCTGAAAAAATCCCCCACCCACAAAATAGGGAATTTTACTAATATCCTAGTCATATTTCACTCAGTTTGGTAGCCTATTCCATGCATCAGGTCTGCAGTGAAAACAGTTCACAAACCTAGAGGCATTAACTTGGTCAATAAAAACTAAATAAAAAATTATTAAAATAGAATTGTCTGTCACTTAAAGTTGACTTTATTAATTATACTACAACAAAGTACTAGTTTGGTAGTCAAATAGAAACCATCTATTAAAAATATAACTATGACCTAAATCTCCTGAAGAGGTTTAGGAAGAAACAGTGTTATCCTTTCTTTACTCTGACCAAAAAAACTCACTTCCATACCTGTTCTTGATTCCAGCAATGATGTGACTGCAGCACAGCTCAAGGCACCTTCAGACATGTTACTGGTCACATCAGATACTGTTAGAAAAATATGTATTAATGTGTGTATGTTTAATGCCAATTAATAACCAAGTATTTTAATATGCTTTTTCATTCTATTTTTCATGCACTGTATTTTATACAAATTGAGTTTCATACGAGACTGAAAAAGATGCTTTTTGAAAACTGCAGTATGCTTTCTGAAACTTGCAAGTTGCCCTCTGACCTAGTAACTGCTAGCACAGCAATATTCATGTTTATGCCTTTTGGAAATGTACTTGAGAAGCAGGTGCTTATCTGCTAGGTCAGGAATGAATGAATGAACAATACTATATTCTGTAAATGTAATGATTTTAGACAATCAGCTCTGTTCGAAGGATGGGAGCATGTGCAGCTGCAGTAACTAGAGAAATGAACTGCTAGCATTGTGCTTGAATTAGCCATAGTACCTTGAATGGTAACATAACATGTATCTAACTGGGAGTAATCAAGGCCATGTTGTTTTCCTCAGGAAGTTTCACATAAAAATTGATAAATCAGCAGAAATTCATGGGAAAGATGGTCAGCAGATGATGATGAAAAAGGTGGTAATCTGTTACGTCAGCTTGGTAGACCATAACCAGTTTGAGAATGTATAAAAATGAAAGTATTTCCTGTTTCTGGTTAGACAAACTCTGTATTAGAACGTTTTTGTCTCCTTGCTGCAAGATTAAAGTGCCTTAACCTGAACCTACCATGTTTTGATCATTTTTAAAGTATATTTTTCCTTTGACAGTTTGGTCCTTCGGACCTGAAAGTACCTCTCGCTCTAGGCCTAGGTCAGAATTGGGCCCGGTGGCATGCATCCATACGGAGAAGAGGCCAAATCGGCTCTTCTGTTTTGAAAGACCTCCGACTGAATTGTCATTTGAAAGAGGCCAGCCACTGTTTCTGATCTGGGATTGGAGGACGAGTCAACGATCTGGTGGATCAACTCACGGAGGGTCAGGTAAGGACGTGTTTTAAGATCAGGGACTAATTACAGAACTGTTTTTTGTCAGGTAGATTTGCATGTGCAGATCAGGGACAGAAAAATGGGTTACTGTTTTTGTCATAGATCAGGGAAACAGAATGGGTAGGCAGTTATTCTAGATAAACTGTGAAAAGGTATAGAACTGTGGTACCACGTGATAAAAAGGGTTACGTAACAATTTACAGCTTAGCTAAGGCAACAATGGGAAATCAGTGTACAAAAAGTTTCCGAGACCCGCCCCTAACTGAAGACGCGAAGTATATGCAATTACAGTGTGCCGACAATGTTAAGTATTATACAAAATGGGTTGATAAGTATAAATTCGATGGTGATTTAGATAAACTTGCACTTATGAAACTTGTTAGGCAACTAAAAACAGACGCGAAAGGTCAACTAAAAAAGCAACGACAATTAGGAGTCCCTCAGGCGCATAGGTGGCTTGAAAAAGCAAATCGCAGGGAACAGAAAATAAAGAATTCAAAAGCAATGTTCTTAGACAGAGAAGACAATAACTTGGTAATAGCAACGGCCCCCTCCTTCGCCCCCTCCGCTTCCTTTACCAGAATATGAAGCGAGTGGACAAGCTGATCCACCTCCGCTATATCCAGCTGTTTCTACAGCATCAAAACCGTTTGTCAGGGATCCTATCGAGACAAGGTCTCGAACACGCAACTTGCGGAGGGAGATTGAATTAAGTGAAATAAATAGAAAATCACAGGCTATGAGTGAAGAAGAGATATGTCCACTCATAGAAGTACCAAATCCTCAGGCAGGACAGGATCAGACTCTTTTAGTTTATAGACTGTGGACACCAGAAGATATCTGGAAAGCCACGGAGGGAATTCCCCACCCAAAAGTGAATTTTCGAAAATTTTTAGAAGACTTACAGGGTATGAGATTAAGTTACCATTTGAATGGAGAAGAAGTAGAAAAAGTAGTTAGACAAATTGTAGATCCAGATTGGCACATGATCAGTGGCGACTGGAATCCTCGTGATGCACAACTTAGACCACTCCCACATACTAATGCAGAACTGGATGGCAGAGTGAAAGGTCTGACAGACCGAATCTCTGAAAAGTGGAAGCCTAGGGCTGATTGGACTTGCATTAATCAGTGCATTCAACAGGAAGGTGAAACAGTTGATAGATATTATGCTAGACTGTTAGAATGTTTTAATAACCACTGCGGAATGCAGATACCAGAAAACCAGACACAAGATTCCTCATATGAACAACAGTTAAATAATGCATTCTTGAAGGGTAGTATAACTCCCATTAGCAGCTTTATTACAAAGCACATGGTAGATCATCGTACAAGTAGATTACAGCCATTACTTGAATATGCTAGACATGCAGAGAGACATTTTAATAGTAAAAAGAAAACTCAAGTATTTTCGGCAGAAGATGGGTCAGAAGTATTTGTAGTACAAACTGGGAGAAAGGGTAAAAAAAATGCTCAGGGAAATAAACAATCTGACAAGCGATCAGAAGATTTTGAAGAAAGAAAGAAAAAAGGTGAATGTTTTAAGTGTGGGAAAAAAGGACATTTAACAAGGGATTGTAGGCTAAATAAGAAGGTGACTACAGAAAATAAGGAAGATGAGGAATGACTATATGATAGTCAGGAATCACTGAATGAAAATAAGCAGGAAAAGACGAGTGCAAATATGATAGCAAGTGTAGAGGGTGTGACAGAAGGGGTAGAGGATGTACATGAATTTGCAGACATTGAAGAAAATGAAATTTTGGACTTAGCTTTATTGAGCTTAGAGCTATACTTAGCAGACACACAACCGGAAGTGACGCTTCTGGTAGAGGGGAGGGAAGTCAAATTTTTGTGTGACTCAGGGGCCTCACGGACCCTGATACACCCTTCCAAATTACCGGAAGATTCAGAATCATCAGATTATATACTAGTGAAGGCAGCTAATGGACAGCTGTATCGGGAGCCACTCTCCCATGACATAGCAATAACAGACCCTGTTTCAGGGATGACTCAGAAAAGTAAAATTGTGGTTTCTGCAAAATGCCCAGTAAACCTTTTGGGTAGAGACTTGATGCAGATATTTGGCATAGCCGTAGTTCCAATCATGCAGGGTATGGAAGCACAGCAACAAATGGATACTTTTCTGGTGAGACATATTATTGGTACAGCCAAGACTTAGTTACGACTGGTCCAGGGGCAGTAACCGAGGAACTGATGAACGTAGCCATCAGTAAGTCCCCCTCCCTCGACACTGACAAACAGCATTTGTTGCACTGTACTCTATATTACTGTAATAGACCAGGACCTGGATAAAGATTATGAACAAGAATTGTTTCAGAACCATGCCAACAGACTAGTGTTATGAAATTTGTACTGGGATGCAGAGGGAAACAGTGTAGCAAGCTGTTCATTGCCCAAGGAATTTTTAGCACTTTACAAATCTAATCGATTGCCACATGTTAGCTTAACTAAGAATAGAAATTTGAAATGGGCAGACTTAGGTGAAAAAGTCACAAGGTGGGAAAAGCAGACAGAATTAGAGCTCTCCGAACAAGGAATACAGAAACAGAAACTGAATTGGATTACACAGACACCCACCTGTGCACTCACAGGCTAGTGAGAATAGCTGAGTGTTACTCTTATTAGAAGAAGAGGGAAAAAGCCTTGCGAAGCATACCAGACATTTTCTGGTCAACAGGGAAATCAGATGTAGGACTTATACGAACAGCAGGACCAGTTACTATTACGCCAAAGTCAAAATTTAGACCCCAGAAAAGACAGTATCCCTTGAGAAAGGATGCAGAGATAGGAATCAAGCCTATAATAGCAGCCTTACTTAAGGAAGGAGTCTTAAGAGAATCTCCTGATTCACCATGTAATACACCCTTATTTTCTGTCAGGAAAGCAAACGGGGAATGGCGTATGGTTCAAGATTTACAAGCTGTAAATAATGCAGTTATACCCAGGGCACCAACGGTGCCAGACCCACACACCTTACTGAATGATTTAAAGCCTGAGCAAAAATATGTTTCTGTGGTAGATATTAGTAATGCATTTTTCTCGATACTGATACACCCTGACAGCCAATATTGGTTTGCATTTACATTTCAGGGAAAGCGGTATACATATACAATATTACCACAGGGATATTGTGAAAGTCCAACAATATTTGCACAAGAAATGGCAAGCAACCTGGCGGGATTTATCCCACCGAAAGGTAGTCAGATTTTACTTTATGTAGACGACATTCTACTGGCAGCCCCCACCAGCAAGAATGCAAAGAGGACACGATAGCATTATTACAGTTTTTAGCTACTCAAGGTCACAAAGTAAACAAGGACAAGCTACAACTTTGGAGAAAACAAGTTAAGTACTTGGGATATGTAATATCCAAGGAAGGTAGAATATTAGACGAAGATAGAAAAACAGCAATATTACAGGCACCTAGACCAACTACCAAGAAGGGAATGATGTCCTTCCTGGGAACTACTAATTTTTGTCGAAGCTGGATACCAAATTATGCTTTGGAATCTGCTCTGCTGGCCAATTTAATATTCAAAAAGCCAATGGCAGCACAGGATTTATTACAATGGACACCAGAAGCAGAAGCAGCTTTCTGCAAGCTGAAACAACTGATAGCATCATCCTTAGTTTTAGGATTACCAAACTATCATAAGCAATTTATTCAAACTGTAGATTGTATGCAGGGTTATATGACATCAGTATTGACACAGCAACATGGGGACAAGCAACGCCCCATAGCTTACTACTCATCACAGTTAGACCCAGTGGCGCGATCCCTGCCCCACTGTGTACAAGCAGTAGTTGCAGCTGCAATGGCAGTGCAGGCTTCGGCCTCAGTACTGTTATTCCACCCTCTCACATTGAGAGTGCCTCATGCAGTCGCAATTATTTTACTGCAAGAAAAAGAAGCATATCTTTCTCCTGCTAGACATCTTTCCTGTATGACTATACTGTTGAGCCAACCTCATATGACAACTGAACGATGCACAACTTTGAATCCGTCAACCTTGCTCCCAACTCCTGCGGATGGCAAACCACACTGCTGCCTGCAAGAGATTGAGCAAAAGACATTACCTAGACAAGACCTTACGGATGTTCCCTTGGATGATGCCGAGGTGACATACTATGTGGACGGCTCGTGCAGGAGGGGTCCTGCAGGTATGCAGTCGTTTCTGATACTGAAACTTTAGAAGCAAAATCTTTACCACACAATTTATCTGCACAAGCGGCAGAGTTGATTGCCTTGACAAGGGCATGTACCTTAGCAAAAGGTAAGAAAGTGAACATTTATACTGACAGTCAGTATGCTTTTTCTACTGTACATGTTTTTGCGCAGCAGTGGAAAAATAGAGGAATGATAACATCTACTGGTAAACCAATCAATCATGCACAATTTATTTTAGATCTATTAGATTTTATTCAGTTACCTCAAAAAGTAGCTATTTGTAAATGCGTAGCTCATACAAAGCAACAGGATAGGATTTCAAAAGGTAATGCATGGGCTGATACAGCTGCGAAGCAAGCAGCTTCAGCCTCAGAAGCTTTTCTTTTGAGCAAGGAATTACAACCCTCTGAGACTTTAGATTTAGAAATGTTAAAAACAATGCAGACACTTACTAGAAATGTAGAAAAACAGAAGTGGATAAAACGAGGAGCAATCCTTGAAAAGGGACTGTACATCTCCAAGGAAAAGAAACCAATTTTGCCATCTAATTTGTTTAGATATGCAGCTTTGTTGAGCCATGGGCAGAGCCATGTCTCAACAGGGGGGATGGTACAGTTAGTGAATCGATTGTTTACAACCTATGGATTTACAAATTACACAAAAAATTTCTGTGCAGCATGCCATGTTTGTAACAAGCATCACGCACAAGGGGCATTGAAGCCTAAGCAAGGGAGTTTCCCTACACCACCGTATCCATTTCATACTATTTGTATGGATTTCTTAGAATTGAATAAATGCGAGAATAAAAAGTATTGCCTTATCATTATAGATATGTTTTCCAAATGGGTAGAAGCTTTTCCGACTAAAAATCCAGATGCAGCTACTGTTGCAAAGGTCCTTGTTAAAGAAATTATACCCAGATTTGGCATACTGGAAAAGATTTATAGTGATAACGGTACACATTTCGTGAACCAAACAGTACAGCAACTTAGTCGTTATTTTGGGATATCGTTAAAAAATCTCTGCGCTTACCACCCCCAATCTGCAGGGTTAGTAGAGAGACACAATGGGGTGTTGAAGAACAAGCTTAGGAAGTTAATGACCGAGACACAGAAGAACTGGGTGCACTGTTTGCCTTTAGCACTGTTGAGCATGAGAACTGTTCCAAATACAAAGGGATTAACTCCTTTTGAAACTTTGTTTGGGAGTGCATATTATACACCTCAGTGGAAACCTCTCATGTCTGCAGAGCAGGAGGCTGACAGTTCACTTGCAGGGTATACGAGATGATTTTTGAATAACAAACTTTTGCAGTTAAATTCTGTTTCAGATAAAGAACAACCGAAATCGGAAGCACCAGTAGCCCCAGGCACCTGGGTCTGGGTGAAGATTGTGAAGTGAAAGAATTGGAGTTCTCCGTAGTGGGAAGGACCATACCAGGTACTACTGTCGACACCCACTGCAGTCAAGATCGCAGAGTGAGCTTCCTGGATTCATTTGACGCACTGTAAACTGGTTAAGAACTTTGAATTGGACAAAAACTTTGTTACTGTTGTACAACAAGAACATAATGGCCAGGTACAGAGTGAATAGAGACATTGAGCAATCTCAGAAAACTTGTATGATCACTTTAATAGCTATGCTAATCACACTGTTCTTTTTGTTGTGGCCACTCCTTTTTCCTGCCACAAAAGTTGAACTGATTAGATGTAATGAACCAAACATAGACTGGCATCCAAACTTTAACACTTATCAGGCAATTACACGTGTGTATGCCGAGACTTTTAATGTTTCGAACTGCTGGGTCTGTACGGCCATACCAACAGCATACGGGGGTTTATTGATGACTGCTATCCCCCTAGGGGTCAATGAGACCTGGGAAAATCTGGTTTTTGACACAGTTGCTATTAAAGCACATGATAAAGTAGCACTGTATTTGCCTGTGACACAAAAAGGAATTGTATGTTTTTACAAAAATGACACCATCCCAGTGGGATGGAGTAAGTGTAATGTTACAGTACAGTATAAATGTTATAGAAAACCAAACGATCTGAGTGGATCTTGTAGTACAGATTATGACTCATTTTTGAAATCTATGCATAAGACTCTTGATCAGGTAGAACGCAATCCTGTACTTTCTAAACAGTTATCTGTAATAGATAGGAAAATGTTTCATGCAGGGCAGTCATTTCGTAACAAAGTAACAACTAAAGTAGAGGACTGTTATTTTGTGTGTGGTAAAAAAGCATATAAATGGTTACCTGAGAATTGGTCTGGCAGTTGTTTTTTGGGGTACCTGGTTCCGGCCATCCGACACACTGCAGTTTTGCCTCAGGGAAATATTCGAAATACCCGAGACGTGACCAAAAAGACTGTTAAGAAACCTGAGAATCCAGTGGGATGGATCGAAGCGGGCTGGAAAGACCATCGTGATGTGGGAACCAAACTTACGCACATGGACTTGAGTGATGCTGTCATATCCTGGGCAGGTATATTACCTGCATATGGTGCAGTTAAATCGATATGGGAGCTGTGAAAACTGTCAAAACTTCTCGAAGTAATGAGTAATGTGACTTTTTCTGCTCTTGAACTGATAACTGATGAACTGAATGCCATGAGAACTGTAGTACTCCAAAACCGAATGGCTCTTGACTTCACCCTAGCGGTGAGGGGTGGGACGTGCGCTTTAATCAAAGAAGAATGTTGTGCTTTTATTCCTGACCATCAGCATGAAATTAACGACCATCTCGAGGTGATTCAGCAAGTGTCGGCCATGACCAAGCCAGGCCCAAACCCTCTGACAGACTTTTTCCAGAGTGTATTTGGGGGGTGGGGTTCTATCTTTATGAACATACTGATTGCCATTGGGGTAGGATTACTCCTAATAGGAGTTTGTGTTTGTTGTGGAATCCCCTGCATGAAGAAATTAATCAAATAATTCATAGATATATCAGTATCTGAGACTATGCATCAAAGTACTGAATTTGAAGAGCTGCTAGAATGCGAAACACTTTCATAAAAGTTTAAACTGAATGACTTTCTTAACTGCAAATCCCGAGTGGAAGAGGTTAGGAAAAAAAGCAAACTGTTTATTCTTTTTTGAAAATAGAATTAAAAAGTATTAACAGGAGGGAAATGTTAGAAAAATATGTATTAATGTGTGTATGTTTAATGCCAATTAATAACAAAGTATTTTAATACGCTTTTCATTCTATTTTTCATACACTGTATTTTATACAAATTGAGTTTCATATGAGACTGAAAAAGATGCTTTTTGAAAACTGCAGTATGCTTTCTGAAACTTGCAAGTTGCCCTCTGACCTAGTAACTGCTAGCACAGCAATATTCATGTTTATGCCTTTTGGAAATGTACTTGAGAAGCAGGTGCTTATCTGCTAGGTCAGGAATGAATGAATGAACAATACTATATTCTGTAAATGTAATGATTTTAGACAATCAGCTCTGTTCGAAGGATGGGAACATGTGCAGCTGCAGTAACTTAGAGATAAAGTAGACAAAGGATTATTAGAGAAATGAACTGCTAGCATTGTGCTTGAATTAGCCATAGTACCTTGAATGGTAACATAACATGTATCTAACTGGGAGTAATCAAGGCCATGTTGTTTTCCTCAGGAAGTTTCACATAAAAATTGATAAATCAGCAGAAATTCATGGGAAAGATGGTCAGCAGATGATGATGAAAAAGGTGGTAATCTGTTACGTCAGCTTGGTAGACCATAACCAGTTTGAGAATGTATAAAAATGAAAGTATTTCCTGTTTCTGGTTAGACAAACTCTGTATTAGCATGTTTTTGTCTCCTTGCTGCAAGATTAAAGTGCCTTAACCTGAACCTACCATGTTTTGATCATTTTTAAAGTATATTTTTCCTTTGACAGATACCTCAACACAACTGTTACCATTTCCTATAGAGTTTCTATCACAGCAAGAACCAAATTAAGATGCTTTTATGACACCTGAAGGATCCGTGTCATAAGCATTTAAAATTAGGGGTTGTTCTATCCTTCCCAGTTGTTTGCTTATTAATGGAACCATCAAGGGATTGAGGGAGTCATTACCACCACAAAATTAAGCTCCACTAGTATGCTCATGAGCTATAGACTCGCATCATTCATACTGTTCTTAGACAATGACATGGAATGTCTGCACCATAAGCAGATCCAGTCATACAAGTCATGCAATTTAACAAACACCTTTTTGTCAGATCAAATTCTGACCAGTTGACAGGGCTGAGAAAGTCTTTTCCTCTGCATCAGTGTATATTAGTGGGGAAGTCGGTAATGACAGAAGGGTTGCAGTAATATTCCCAGACTTCTTAAAGCATAGGATATGGTCAAGCATGCTGGACAGAATGATAATTAGTTTCACCACTTCTACCCTGCAGTAGTTTGAAAGTTGCCTACTAACAAAAATCAGGTCATAAAATGAGAAAAAAATAAAATCACCATCCTTCATTCTGACCTCTTGAGAGTCGGTTATCTCTCAAAGTTCAGTACTGGGTCCACTAGTTTTCAATAAGTACATAGAATGTAGCAGTACTGCAATAATGTAAAGCTCTCCAAGAATGCAAAAGACTTGACTCTGTCTACCAGCAGTGATGATGCCATCATGATGCAAGAAGATTTGCAAAATGGTACTGACATAGTCTAGAAATCTAAGAAAAGCAGAACTAACCCAGCAAAACCAAAGTATGTGCTATTTAACTTAAAAAAAAGCTAAAACCCCAGACAATGACCAACTTTTCATCTTCTCAGTCACTGGGGAACTCTAACATGGCTGTTAAATCTCCCTATCTTGGCGCTATCACTGATAACTACTTGACATTTGACCTTCATAGATATAACATCAACAAATTCCCCCAGAATAATTCACTTCTTCATGCAACCAGCTTTCATCCCCCTCACATCTGCAAAAACATTCCTAAATCACAGTTTATGCATATTAAACGCATTTGGTCTGATCAGCACACATATAGACACTTCAGAGATGACTTAGTACATCGATTTTGAGATCGTGGATACAAAATGGGTCAATTATTACATTCCAAACACACAGTTGACCAGATGGAATGTACTGAATTGCTTCGCTACAAAACTAGACACAAATCACCCTCAGCAGTACCTAGATTCATCACCACATATGGTCGGAATACAAATACATTGATGCAAATTGTTCAACACAATTGGAACATATTAACATGTGAACCTGGACTTCAGGACATTCTTGGAGACAGATGTTCGTTTTCCTTTCGTAAAGGCAAAAACTTATCTGCCTTTTTTAATCACTTTAAACACCTTGAAAAGAAAGGCACTAAAAGTATCCAGACCACATTATCAGGGGATCCACTAATTGGTTGCTTCCCTTGTGGACACTGTACCTATTGCAACATCATACTTAAAACCACCAGTTTTATCAGTTAAAACACCTCTCATGTATTCAATATAACAATTTTGCTAACTGTTCCTCAGATTGGGTCATTTATTTGGCCAAATGCACATGCCCTGCATTCTATATAGGCCAAACCTCCAGACCCTTGAAGCTTTGAATCTCTGAACATTTTAGTGATAGCAGACATAAGAGAGATACCAATGCTTTATACAAACATTCTTTGGTACATCCAAATGCTACTTTTAATTTTACCATCATTGACAAAATTAGAAGATCCAGGCATAACAAATCAGGTTGGCATAATTTATTAAATTCAATGGAGAAAAAATGGATTATTAAACTTGGTGGGCTCTTTAAGCCAGGTCTGAATGAGCATGTGTAATTAAGCACATGACTCATTTGAGTATTTAAATACAGGTTCTTTATTGTTGTTTTTCAAACACTGAGGAAGGCTTTGTTAGATATTTGCAGAAACCTGTCTGTTTTTCAAGAACCTCAAACAATAAATTCATTTTTAAGGTGCCTTGTATGCTGGTCCTGTTTTCTTTCTGTTTGTATACTTTGCTCTTTGGGACCTTGCAGCTGCCTTACTCGCAGAGGTTGTACTACTTGGAATAACATCAAAAAAGCCAAATTGCAGCAAAGTATCCAAATATTTCCAATTATCAGAATTCAAATTAAAACCAATCATTGCCATTTTACTCTCTGTATTATTTTGCAGCTCCTACACTTTTTCAGTATGCAGTCAAAATTGAGATTTACCTTGATCATACAAATGGATTACAGTCAGTCCTACCTTTGTGCTCCACTCAAACTTGAATACCCAGATACCCTCCCTTTTTGGAAAAGTGACCATAAATATATTACAAAGAAAATGCCTCAAGACAGAACCCTGCAAAATCCCTTTATCTTCTCCTTGGAGAATTTACTGTGTACTCATGCACTCCTGTTGCAGTCTTACTAATGTATTCAATATTTCACAGTGTAGTAATGAGTTGAAGGACTTTTTCAGATCCCAATAAATTACATTTGCTACTAATCCCAAAATCCATGGGGTCTACAAGATTGATATGAGATTAAAAGCACCTATTTGTTAAACAGGTAGACCCACTGGATACATGCACGTTGACAATTGGATGGGTGACTGTAAATTCACCCAAGGGGTGGCATCTACGTCTCACATGGACAGGGATACCACAGTGATGATCACAGAATTGCTCTGCTAACAATGGCCATCTAAATATGGTCAGTTAGGGTACACAAGTTTTTATAGAACCATTAGCCTAGTAACCTCCTTTGAACCTATAAGGCATTCTTAGCTTTCACTTTTTTTTTATTCTGAACTATTGGAAGATTTTTAGATAGTGGCCACTAGGCACATACTGATCTATAAAATAATTTTTTATCCTGTAAAATTCCTTTACACTGTCTGCAATAATACATTTTAGTATACAGGAGTGCCATTCCTACTCACCTAGTTACCCTATATTTTCAAATCTAGCATTATAGAACTCTCAGCTTCAGCCCTAGAGACTTTAGTCTCATTCCTATGCTAGTACTAGAAAGTTCTGAACTACCTACCTTACACTTACGTAAACACAATTTTATATAGCAATACAGGTTAACCATACTTTCTCCTCTTGTGCGTGCTTGAATGATGTCGGTGGATTGTTGCAGAACAATTTGAGCTGCTGTTTTATTACAAGTTCGAGTTTCACAATATTTATAAGAGATATTCAAATCCCTAACAATATCAGTGTAGTGCTGTTGAAAACAGTCTTCTAATTCATTAACACACTTTGTCATTTCAGAGATCTTTGTTTTGAAATCCTATAGAAAGCAGCTATTTCCACGTGGCTTGACTTACTGTTACTAACTCCTAATCTCTGGAATCATTAGTTTCAATTACTTGCAGTCCAATATCTATCTTTCTACTTTTTATGTCCTTTCCTTTATAAGATCATGCTTTTCCATTTGTGTCATCTTTTTACGACTTACAGTTCCAAATTCTGTGGCAAATTCAACTATCCCTTTTAATTTCCTCCTCATTTTACACCTTTCCATTACCATTAGATGCTTCCTGTCTTGCCCCCCCCCCCAAAAAAAAGTGTGTGTGTGTCTAAATGCATGATTTCTCATAGGCTTTACAAGTATATTTAGAACAATGCTAGTGCACCAATAACTTCTATTTAATTCAGTACTGTGTTACTGCTCAGATATTTGTTAACCTTTTCTGGAATACCAATGCGCCACTTTTTTCATCTACTTCTGAAGTACACAGGTCAACACTAAGGACTCTGGGTAACAAAGTTTGCAGATGACTGAAACTGGGAGCCCATTATTGAATCCCAAATTATGTGGATACTCTAACCTATTAGCTTGCAATTATTATGTTATATGTTTAGCTATATTATCCAAAATGTGAGCTTTTAATTAGTGCTTTTGGCCACACTATGTCACCTTCTGCATGGCTAACAGATACCTGACAATATAACTGCTTAAATAAATAACTAATTATACAAAGTAATTCTTACGTTACAATGCTTTGCTCAGCTAAGGCCACATTATTCTTTTTACTAGGCAATGGCACTGTCTTCATCTGCCTTTGCATATACTCTAATGACTTCAAATTACTAATTGTCAGTCATGTTCTCTTTGGGCCACCACTGTAAATGGATTCAGCCCACCTGGGCACTCTGATTGCCAAACAGAAAATAAATAACGATGAATAGAGCAGCCAGGTACCAGTAAATAAAACATGAGTTCCATTAGTAACACAAATCCCTTACAAGAATAAAGCTTTCTTCCAACACTGTTTCACTAGCTTGATTTTGGCAACAGGTTTACCTTCAACAATGTAAGAAAAGCCACTGCAGCTGACAGGCGTACCTTTGGTGGAAGATTACATAACCACTTCTAAGTACTCACCATGTCTGCAAGAGGATCTTGTGCAGTGAGTGCAACAGCTAGGCATTCTTGCAACCTTCTCCTCATGAAGCACTTTCCTGAATTCTCAAGCCGATATACTCCGGGTGTGTATGTGCGCAGAGCTGTGTGAGTGCACACAAACACACACAACAGTTTGTTTATTTTTTGTTTGTTTACCAGGGTAGTGCACTGATCTCAATGGACCATTTGCAGCCACAGCCAGTTTCATCCATGCTCCTCATTTCCCCAGTATCCCCATGAATGAAATCCATGCTTACTGGAAGACTAAACATGTAAGAAAAGTACACTATTTGATAAGGCAGCAGCATTAGAAAATGTCAGTTTTATTTATAAGAGGTCCTGCTGTCCTACAGTATTAGATGTAGCCCCATGCCTAAGGGACAGAAGGGTAGACTAAACACTAACTGGAGAGGACAAGTTGATACTATAGGTACTGGCATCTATTGTACCCTTCTTTAAGGGAAACTCTGCAAGAAGGTGATCACTCAGAATTCTAAGTGATGTCTAGAGCAATGCTGAATGAAGTGAAAAATCCAAAAGGAAGAGGGCAAGGTTCAGGGGTGGCTACGATTATATGGAGAATGGGTAAAACACAGTGGTAGTGATGTTCATGTTCACTATGGATATATTCTCACACAGTGCTAGTGTCAGCCAACCCTCCCTCCCCCCTTAGTGGAATATCATGTTACTATTTTACTCAAAAGATATACGATGGCCTTTTGGTGACAAAAGGTGAAGCAGCTGGTAATCTGACTAGATATGGTCGGTTTAGTCTTCCACTTACTAGTGTTCATGGACATTGAAGAGAAAATAATAATCATAATAGATGATGAACTTCCCGGGATCAAAGAATAAACTCCAACTGTTTTCAGCGCAAAAGTACAAAGAGTGGCTCAGTGATAGTTCAGAAACCACCTTTGTGAGAAAATGAAGATTCATCCAGACAGAAGCTAAGCAATAAATCAATTATATAATCTTAAACTAACAACTGTCAAAGGAAACAGCTGAAGAAAATAGTAAAGGCCACTGTAAAAAAAATCATTGTAACTAAATAAAACAAAAAATAATAAGCTAAACAGGTCCCCTAGCCTAGCATCTCTGGTTATAATCCATACAGACATAGGCTAACAGAAAATAAATAAAACAAATCCAATACAGGCACATAACACATATTCATACACAGCCCACAAACAATATTAAAAAACACAAAAATTCTGCCCATATTCCCAAGCAATCCCAAGGTACTATGAGTACTAAATACTGAAAATTAAAATGCAAACCAAGTTTAGTTAAAACAGGCTTACTGCAAATAATGTGAAATCCCTATGTAATGAATGAGGTGAATGTACTGAAGTCTGCTGCTCTTCTGCACTACAGACAACAGTAGCCCCAAAGTACAAAGGATTACATAAATGAAAAAACTAGGATAAGAAAATCAGTTAAGCAGCAACTGTAGGAATTTGGCAGAAAATGAACATACTAGCTGGTGCTGTAGCAAGGCAGAAGATGCATCACACACAAGAAAATGCAATGTTGGGAAGCTGGACAGCATTTTACTGGTACAGCTGGGGGTGTACATGTTACATCATGAATAACAGAGCCACCACAGTGAGATATACAAGAACAACCCCTTCCCTTTAGCACAAATAAAAATGATATCCAGATACCCAACACTGGAACCCACATATTCTACTTACTAGACTTGTTTCCGTTTGATGGGAAGTAACAATTAAAACATGTTTAAGGATAAAACTTTAAATTTTAAAAAATGGAAATGTTTTTCATTTACTTTGACCATTTATAGAAATACAAAATCTGACAGCTCGGTATCAGCAGTCAGAAGAGAAAAGCATGTTTATCAGCTTTTATGCTCACAGTACCCTGCTACCCTATTCTGTTTTAAAGTTATTCATGTAACTAAAGTGCTTTTATACGACTGATGACTTAGAAGTGAAAGGTATGAGGCATGCAATTGCGATAACTGCATTTGGCCGGACGCTTAAGGATGTCTGCAGAATTATATCCCTTCATTGTTTAAAGGACTTCGATAATTTTGATTACAGATATCAGCTTCTTCCTGGGCTCATGCCTGTGGCAATGGGAAAGTGTTACCACTCTCCAACCTTGTAAGGGAAATCCGTTCAGTGTCTGCAACAAATGGCATTTCAGTTCCAATTCCTTCTAAAATCTAGCAATGGTGACATGGTCACTTCAGATCACGTACATGAAAAGGGTATTTTAACAGCATCCTACAATTAATGTTTTCAAAGATCTATTCTTGCTTGCATTATAGACCTTGTCAAGACTGTCCTTGTTGTGCATATATCATCACACCTACCTTTGTTAAAGAAAAGTTAGGAAATGGAAATTAGATATACAACTGGTTGAAGTGATCATGAATGGGGAATTTGGAATTAGAAATGGCATGAAAAAATACAAATAACTGAAGCATAATCTTTGTAAAGAGGCATACATGCACTCTGTAAAAGTATTCTTCATGAAATGGTTTTTCTTTTGTTTTGTCAAGACTGTACTGACTTGTGTGGAAGAAACTGATGAGGCACTGCAGCATTCTTTCCCCCCTTCCTACACTTCAGGGCAACTATGGAGTTGGTGTAATCAGAGGGGTGGGACAAAATCTTACACATGGAGGTTGCGAGGTGGTGGGTGGGGTTGTGCTTTTTGACTTGCTGTTGGATGAATCAACTGAATACAGGGAAAGCAATATAGTAGTCGGTGCTTCACTAATACCACTCAGTTAAGCAATCATATTTTTTTATTATAAAGCAAGATCAGAGAGAAAATGTATATGACACAGACTTGAAAATTTAATCAGCACACTATTTTATGTACTCCATAAATGTTTTCTCATTTGTCAACTAGACAGCTGCAGTAGATCCAAAATGCCCTTTGACAGGGCTAACCTATATGTGCTCAGATTCTAAATACAAAGGGGGGGGGGGGTCAATCATGGCACTTCAGGAGGAAACTCACTGGCAACTCAAATCCTTTAATCTTTGTACTTTGCTAGCAGATAGCCATCCAGAACACAGAGCTGCCAGATTAGGAATAATTAAAAGATACTGATTCCCCATTTGGGATGAAACAAATATTTCTTTCCTGAAGAAGTGTTTTAAGTTACAGCATATGTTTCTGATATTATCACATCACTGTAGCATTACAAACTCCGTCACATTGTTAGACATTATTTGAGTGAAGATATTAAAATGGTGCTGCACTTTACAACATGCAGAATATAAACAGACACTGTACAATAAAATACTTAGCTTTTAGTTTCCATCTCTGAATGTAAAACAAGCATAGCAGTAAATACAGTGTACTAAAAAATGTTACCTGTATGCCTTAACATCCAGTTAAACAATATCATAAGGAAAGGTAAGAACATGTAAGATGCACATTTTATTTTACTAATATATGCATAGCATTACTTCAAAGTCACTTACCTGCCAAATTTTTCTGTATTTCCTGTCTTTCCTTGTTGAATTACATGAATGAAGTCATAAGTGAGAATGAAAGGCACCCGTTCCCTTTTAATGCCAAATTTTGACTTGAAGTTACCAAGAATATGACCAAAATCTATATGAAACAACTGAAATAACACATCAATTAGTTTGTGTTATGCATTTTGGTTGCACTGCATTTCTGAACAAGATATGCTGATTAAAATGTGGTTACACAGTGTCTTTTATCCTATATAGGTTGTGTAACTTCATTTTTTAATTTTTTGAAACATATGGATTGAGCCTAAAAAAGTTATAGAATCAGAATAAAAGCATCATTCCCAATGGTCAGGCCCTCAGAGCAGTTACTGCTGTCTCCCTAGTCCTCATCTGCCCTATCAACATAGTTGGTAGAAGTGGTATAACTTACTTACCACACTGCTCCAGCCCAACTATCCATTTTCTATAGCTCTGATTCATCATTTGTGCAAGCATAATAGATACCCAGGCAACCACCATGATGCCACAGATGCAAAAAATGCAAAATTAAAGAGCTAACCATCTTCAAAAGCAGGACTAGCATCTTCAAACATGCCACAAACCAGGATGTTTTAACTATTTTTATTCAAACTATCCACTGAAGCTCTAACCAAGTCCATATGGACACATTTCATCAAAACTGCTATATGCGGTTAAATTTTAATAGTGAGCAAACATCATCTGTACCAGAATGTAATGCTTTTCTTAGTATATGTTTTATGTGAGCAAAGCAGTGTGAATTAAGGAAGAACAGCAATTTAAGCATACACTTCTATATGCTGACCCATATTCCTAGTTTCAGCTTCAGTCTGGTCTCCATGAGATTCATTACTTAAACAGAAAAATAAAAAGCTGATCAGGATTTTCAGTGTGCCATGCAGTTAGGTATGAATGCCTCTACTAAGCATTATGGCACCTTATACCTCCCACTAAGACAGCAAAGACAGAGTAGCAATAGGAGATGGTTAGTTTTGAACTAAGCAGCATCATAGGTAGATCCAGCTTCCATGCTTTACAAATTAAAGAGGGATACAGTGTCTCTGTCAGATATGATCAGTAGCCATTTTTAAATCCCACAGTTCCATTGTACAGGCTAAGTATGAAAAGCAACCATGCAGATACATTTGATATGCAGTATGTACCTTCAAAGAAATCTTGTTGTTAAGGATATTGATGACATTAGACATATCAAGAGATGTTGTCACACCAAAACCTAAAAGCACATCTAAATGGACTATAGGAACATTTCCACTTAGTGAATGATATAAAGTCTGCAGTTACCATCACAAAATTAGGAGTTATTACTGCCACAGTTTTAGCAGACATTAGACATTTACCTCTACATATGTGTAAGGTAATGGTTTGAACCTAATCTACCCAAAAATTAGGATTAAATAATAAATGTGGTATTGAGTAATTAATTTGTTTAAACACTACCAAAGTTGAGTAACATGCATAGCACAAATAAACAAGGCTGCACATACAATGAATTACTTGTAAAAACAGAAACAAATGTGAAAGGCATGGAGCTAAAAAAATAAACTTCTGAATAGTTCAACTTTGTGTCTCAGTCACTTTTTCTACAGAAAAATTCAGCTAATCCATTGAAGTAGCCACACTGGTAGAGATGTGCATTCCTGTGGGGCATAAGAATGTATGTGGCAATCATTACTAATTCTGAACAGCGCTATATCAAGATATAGTTAATGCTGTGAGTGAACTTAATGTGTTACAGCAACACAACTTCACTGACTGGTTCAGAAAGACCATACATTTCAATACTTTTTAAAATGCCACAAATACAGTGGATATAAAAAGTGTACACACCCCTGTTAAAATGCCAGGTTTTTGTGATATAAAAAAATGAGACCACAATAAATAATTTCAAAACGTTTCCCACCTTTAATGTGACCTATAACCTGTACAATTCAATTGAAAAACAAATCTGTTAGGGGATAAAATATAAAAAATAAAAAAACATACAATAAGCTGGTTGCATAAGTGTGCACACCCTTAAACTAATACTTTGTTGAAGCACTTTTTGATTTAATTACAGCATTCAGTCTTCTTGGGTAGGAATCTATCAGCAGGGCACATCTTGACTTGGCAATATTTGATCACTCTTCATTGCACAAGCGCTCAAAATCTGTCAGATTGCAAGGGCATCTCTTGTGCACAGCCCTCTTCAGGTCACACCACAGATTTTCTACTGGATTAAAGTCTAGGCTCTGGCTAGGCGATTCCAAAACTTTAATTTTCTTCTGGTGAAGCCATTATTTTGTTGATTTGGATGTATGCTTGGGTTCATTATTGTGCTGAAAGGTGAAATTCCTCTTCATCTTCAGCTTTCTAGCCCAAAGGGTTTGGGCAAAAAGTGACTGGTATTTGAAACTGTTCATAATTCCCTCACCTTGACTAAAGCCCCAGTTCCAGTTGAAGAAAAGCATCCCCAATACTGCCACTACCATGCTTCACCATAGGGATGGTCTTCTTTTGGTGATGGGAAGTGTTGTTTTTGTGCCACATGTACCTTTTGGAATTGTGGCCAAAAATGTCAACCTTGGTCTCATTAGACCATAACATTTTCCCACATGCTTTTGGGAGACTTGATGTATTGTTTTGAAAATTTTAGAGGGGCCTGGATGTTTTTCTGTAAGAAAAGGCTTCCGTCTTGCAACCCTACCCCACAGGCCAGACATATGGAGAATATGGGAGATTGTTGTCACATGTAGTACACAACTGGTACTTGCCAGAAATTCCTGAATCTCCTTCAGTGTTGCTGTAGATCTCTTGGCAGCCTCCCTGACCAGTGTTCATCTGGTCTTTTCATCAATTTTGGAGGAACGTCCAGTTCTTTGCAACGTCACTGTTGTCCCATATTTTCTCCACTTTTTGATGATTGTCTTCACTGTGTTCCATGGTATATCCAATGCTGTGGAAATTTTTTGTACTCCTCTCCTGACTGATCCTTTCAACAATGAGATTCCTTTGATGCTTTTCAAGCTCTCTGTGAACCATGGCTTTGCTGTAGCATGCAACTGAGTAAATGTTAGGAAAATCCTACTAGGGCAGCTGAACTTTATTTGGGGTTAATCAGTCTCTCTAATTGATGGCAGGTGTGTACCCAAGAAGACTGAATGTTGTAATAAAAGCAAAAGATGCTTTAACAAAGTATTAGTTTAAGGATGTGCACACTTATGCAACCAGCTTATTGTATGTTTTTTTATATTTATTCTCTAACAGATTTGCTTTTCAATTGAACTGTACAGGTTAGAGGTCACATTAAAGGTGGAAAAAGTTTTGAAATGATTTATTGTGGTCTCATTTTTTATATCACAAAAACTTGGCATTTTAACAGGGGTGTGTACACTTTTTATATCCACTGCATAAACCATCAGCATTCTTCCTTTTTGTGTGCTAATTCACTTTTTTTTCCAGCTGGGACACTATTTTGTATATAATGGTATAATTCTGCCATTTGACAAGCCTTTAATATCCATCAGCTGCAACTTATGAAGGCTACCATTATTTTCCAACAAGATGTTGTAGCAAATGTTTTAACTAGAACTAGTTTAACATATGAGATGGTTTGGTACAATGGATGGATTTTCAACAGACTGCTACAGTGTTAGCTCTTCTGGTCTCAGAAATTAAGCAAATATTTCAGGCAACAATGCTTAGTTCCTCAACAAAATTCAGATAGGGCCATTAGAGCTCTTACCTAGTTGCTGCTATGAAGCAGCAATCTGCTCAAAATTGGTACAGGCTAGATGTGTTCAGAATTGAGGATGTGTTGAGATTTTTTTTTAAATCTGCTAAATTCAAACTAGTCAGAGATTCTGTTCAGTTTTTGCAAATCAGATAAACTTTTTTTTTAAACTCCAAAACAGTGATGGGGCAAAAAATGACATACTCCAGAATATGGGCAGACTTCACAGTTATGGCTGGACTGGTTCACTCCAGGCTTATTGGTATTAAAGCAAAAACAAAGTCCACAAGCTAGGTAAGGAATGCTCTACCCACAAACCAGTCAATGTAAAGAAAAAAAGATGAGCTGACTTCCATGGCTGATGCAACTCCACATACTTTAATGTCACATACAAAAAAAAACAACAGAGACCAAGTGAAAAGGTGAGTGCTTTCACAGTTTATAATAAGACTGCTTCTTCAGACTTAATAAAAACAGCTCTCCTACTCTATATATACCAATTTAAGCATCCGCAGTGGCAGAGGCTCTACTTTGAAGCAGCACTACATCATAAAGTAGTTCCGAGGGGACTTTGGATTCATATGATGCCTACGTATAGAGATTTTTATCCAGATCTGCTTAAACGCTGGCAAGGTATGAACTTACAACTTGGCTTTGACTACATGCACTTGATGATTGAGTTTTTTCTACCGCTGGAGAATGGGCTGCTGGTAGATGTTAAGAATCTGCAATTGCTCATTGTTAAGGACTTTCCTACTGAACTTGTTGTTGATAAACTGGATTACTATTTGATAAAATAGCAGCACATAAGAAGAGACTACAAGCAATTAAATTAAGTAAATTGCAGAAAGACTTGAATGATTTCTAGTTGGGTAAATTTTCTCCTGGGCGAAGGAGGAGAAGGTAATGAGTTCTGCAGAACAACATGATAGTGTGTTGAGAGCAGGAGAAATACCAGCAGAATCAGTACAGGCCCCTTCAAGGGACAGTCAAGTTTCTACAATTGCAGATGAGGAAGTGCCAGTACAGAATACAGTATCAGACAGCACGTCAGCGTCGTATGCCACAGCTGCTAGTGGAACCAATACGGATGCTTCTGTGAAAGCAGGTCCAGCAAATACACTCAATGGTTCTTCTTTTTCTTTAATGGAATCTCTACCCATTCCCAAGGACTACAGAAAGTGGAGGTCAAGGAGTCACTCGAGGAAGGGCCGACTCCAGTACAAGCAGTTTGTGGCAGACAAGGTAATGACTTGAAGCAACACTCAGAAAACCTGATTTTTAACTTGTCTTCTGTTGTTTTGACCATAGAACAGTACAATTTACTTGGGAAGGGTTTGTCTTTTATCCCAGCCCAAAGAACTGAGTTGCTTGATATTATCTCAGACCTAAAGATGTTTACTAGAAACATTTCTCTACAACTACAGTTTCCTGAAAGTAATGAGAGGATGGATACTTTCAGGAAACAGAGTATGTTTATGCCGAACGTTCATCCACTTTGAGTTTTTACTACAGTTTGTGAGGATGAGATTAGTCATGTTTTATGTGATGGGGGACATCAAGGTTTTTATAATTTGACTTTTGCTGATGAACAGGCAGCTTTGAAGCAGTTGAAAGAACTAACAACAGTTGAAATCTGCCCAGCCGACAAAGGTGGTGGTATTGTGATTCTAGACAAAGTTTTTTTACATTGAACGCATGGATCAAATGTTGAGTGAAGACAGTGTGCATACCCTTATTTCTAAGACACAAGTTTTGGGATTATAGAGAGGTTGGAGTTTTATTTATTCGACATGTTAATGATGAATGTTATTGATGAAGAGTTATTTAAGTTTTTTGGTGAAGCATCCTGTCACACCCATTCTGTATGGATTGCCAAAGGTACATAAAAGATAGGATATGCACCCCCCATGTGTCTGATAGTGTTGAGTAATGGGTGGGCCACAGAACTCCTCCCACTCTATGTTGAGAAGAATCTACGACCTATACTTGAGACTGTTGAGACTGTCTTAAAAGACACTAAGGATTTTTTAAATTATTTGTTTCAAGTTACACGTGGTCTAGATGCTGACAGTGAATATTTATTTATGACCTAGATGTTACTTCTTTGTTCACAGTTTCCCCAATGAATGAGGTGTTGAGAATGTAAGGTCTTTTTTAATGTATGCCCACCATTTGACACCTGAGAAGATAGATTTGGTTTGTGAATTGCTAGACTTGATTCTTAGTAATAATGTGTTTGTATTTAATGGGGGACACTATCTACAGAAGATTGACATAGCAATGGGCACAGTTTGTGCCAATAGCTATGCCAACTTTGTATTGGTAAAGTGGGAATACGATTTTGTGCTCAGGAACAATGAGTTCTGTAGTCATATCATCTGTTATAGACGTTTCACGGATGATATTTTTATTCTTTGAAAAGGGCCTGTGGAGTTGGTGGATAGTTTTTTAGAATACCTACAGTCCACTATGTCCTTTCTCAAGTTCACATGTGATGTGTAAGTTCTAAAGAATCTGTCAATTTCTTAGATGTAAACTCCACTCTTGTAGACAAATGTATAAGCACCAAAAAAACAACCTCCAAGTAGGCAAACCACAAAGGTAATTGAAGCAAGTAAAACTTCCTTTATTGTATAAAAAATGTTAATGGCTTTTGTTACATAAATTATGAACTTCCTAAGAATCAAAACCATTCCACTCTGCTTTCCTTTTATCAATTAAAACCTTGTGATGTCACACATCATTCTAAACATTTAAAGACACACCAGCATGTTATAAAATCACTTAATACATCAAATTGCTATAAAATATAGGTTCATAGGTAGGTACTAGGCTATCGGCCCAAGGGCCTAAGTAAGCCTAGCTAACAAAGTTCCCTGGCTTATGCCAACCCAAGAAAGTTAATTTCCTGTACCCCTGTCGAGCAGAGCCACAGAAGTGATCCCCGGGGTGTATTTCCCATTTCCCATCCTCTCATCAAGATTTTACTTGAAGTGTGTTAATGAGGAACTTTGCTTGACATAGATGGGTAGCTTGTTTCAGAATATGGGAAGTCTCTGGGACAGGAATCTATCCCTCCAGCAAGTCCTGTTTATTGTGGTGACAAGGTTTAGGTCCGTAGATCATGTAGCTCGGAGGGATTGGGATTTCTTTAGGTGTAGCATGTCCAACAGCTCTGGGTTTGACATAGCTTTATATGTTAGGCGGAGATCACCTCGGAGTAGGCAATATGCTACAGCGTAAAGCTGGAGTTTTTTGAGACGATCAGTATAGGGCATCTGTTTGAGGCCAGTAATTCTCTTTGTGAGGTACATCTGTGGCCTTTCCAGCTAATGCAGACATCTTGTGAGGTACATTCCAAAAGGGGCGTTGTACTCTATAATGGGTCGAGTAGAGGGGAACAATGACCTCTTTTTTCCAGGATGAGAACCCTTTTGTGATGAGGTGTGCTTTGTAGAAGGATTTCCTGACTACTGTGGCAATGTGATTATCAAAGGCGAGACTACTGTCCACCTGGGTCCCAAGGTTTCTTATCACACATTCGGTGTTAAGAAGATTGCCGCCTATGCTGTAGTTCATGGGTACAGAGTTTTTACCAAAGGGGATAACGATGCACTTTTTGGCATTGAGCTTGAGGCCATGGCTCTGACACCAGGCATCTGTCTCAGTGAGGCTTTTCTGTAGGATGTCCACATCATTTGAGGACTTGACTATAGCTCCTAGTTTGCAGTCATCTGCAAACTTCATTAGCCAGAGGCCTTCTGTGTTACCCTGCACTTCAAAGCAGTAGATACCAAACAGGAGAGGTTCCAGGACTGAACCCTGTGGTACTCCACTTGTCACTGGTCTGAAGTCAGATTTGGAGTCTGCAACTTTTACAGTGTGGGTTCTGTCAGTGAGCCAGTTGGCAACCCATCTTGTGACATAGGGATTTATACCTAGTTTAGTGAGTTTAGCTATAATTCCAGAATGGGGGATGGTGTCGAAAGCCTTGGCGAGGTCAAGATAGGCTGTGTGAACCACCTTACCCTTTGTCTACAGCTACAGGACGCAAGCTCTGCCTTTCACAAACCTGAACTGGGTGGGGTCCAGAGTTTGGAGGTTACCAATGTCTTTGTTTATAAATTCCATGATGATATGTTCCATGGCCTTGCAGACGAGGCTTGTCAGGCTAATAGGGCGATAGTTCCCAGGATCAGTGGTGGCTCCCCCTTTGTGGGGTGGGATAACTGTTGCTGTGCGCCATTCAGTGGGCACAAAGCCTGATGTTAGGCTACGATTGAACATGGTGCTTAGGTGGGGAGCCAGTTCGTTCTGAAGTTCATGTAAAACGCAGCCTGGGATGTTGTCTGGTCCTACGGATGCTGTGTTTTTGGCTTTAGAGAGTGCTGCTATTACCTGTGAAGTTGTGATTACAGGGACTCTGCATTCTTCCTGTGTGTATTATATCTATCTATCTAATATATATATATATATATATATATATATATATATATATATATATATATATATATATATATATATGGGCCCTTTAGGGGGTGAGAGGGGGGTAAAGTTAGCACTGAACCTATCTGCCAGGATGTTGGCAATATCAGTTGGTTCTGTAATTTTTGTGCCATTATGCTGTAACTCAGAGCAGATCTGGGTGTTGCCATTGAGATTCTTGACATAGCTATAGAATGCTTTGTGGTTGTCCTTAGAGTCAGTGGAAATCTTGTTTTCATAGCTAGCTTTAGAGGATCTTATAAGGGATCTCAGCTTCTTGCTGAGGCTGACCAGGGAGCTCCTCCACTCATGGGATTTTACTCTCTTTTGCAACAATTTCTTCCTTCTGTTGTAGAGTTTGTTTATGGCAGGGGACCACCAGATTGGCTTCCTTTTTTTGGAGGATAGTGTCTTAGTTCTGTTTGAGATGGCATGATCCATGCACTCGTATAAGTGCTTATAGAGTTCATTTGTGTAGGATTAAGTAGTCGTAACTGTATTGTTCATCTGCATGGGTGTCATGAAGTTCACCACTTCTGTCTTAAGAAGCATGAAGTTGACTTTGGAGAAATTTTTTACAGTGGTTTCCTTAATGGGGGTAGGGGCGGGATGTGGATATCTATGGTGATTAGCTTATAGTTGGATCTGACCAACGAAGAGTTGACTTCGGGTGTGGAACACCGGTCACTCATTTTGGTAATGACTAGGTCTAGGATATTGTTGCTCCTGGTGGGGGTGTGGATAAGTTGATCCAGTGCACTGGAATTTATGAATTCCAGAAAGCGCTGAGTGAAGGAGTTGGTACATGAGTAGTTTTCCCAGTTAATGGTGGGGTAGTTGAAATCGCCCAATATTAGGGTGTTTGCTTGAACCCATATAATGCTTTAACTTTAAAACTGGGGCTATAGAGCCATGATCGTATGTATGATCATCAGTGTGATATTAAAAATGCGAAAAATACTAATGCACTGTATAAGCACATACACAAGAACAATGGACATTGTTTTAAATTTTATGTGGTTGATTCTATAAAGAAAGATTTGCAAGGTAAGGTTACAGATGACCATTTAAATTTAAAAGAGAAACAATGGTAAATCAAATTGAGGGCCACATTATTTCCAGGGCTAAATGACAGCTGCTCTATAGTCCCAGTTTTAAAGTTAAAACATTATATTTTATAGCAATTTGATGTATTAAGTGATTTCATAACATGCTGATGTGTCTTAAATGTTTAGAATGATGTGTGACATCACAAGGTTTTAATTGATAAAAGGAAAGCAGAGTGGAATGGTTTTGGTTCTGAGGAAGTTTATGTAATGAAAGCATTTACTTTTTTTATACAATAAAGGAAGTTTTACTTGCTTCAATTTCTTAGATGTCTCGGTTAGTAGAGGTCCCAGAGGGAGTTTTAAGACAGCTATATAGGAAGGATTGTAAAAAGTACACACTGCTTCATAAGATGAGTATGTATCCCTGACATGTTCCACGTAATGTAGTGAGAGGACAAGTGTTGAGGACAATGAGACTACATGAAGATGAACAGAGTCTCAGAGATGCCATGGAGGGGTTGAAGCATACTTTTTTAGAGAGAAGTTATAATAATATAGAGATTGAAGGCAGTATCCAAGAGTTATGGCCTGAAAGAGAGAGGATTGGTAGACCTTATTTTTTAGATTGTTATAAGTCTACACATGGTCATGAGCACATATATAGATGTAGAGATGAAGTTAGGATGACTCTTGCATATTCTAGTAATGTGAGAGTGATTTGTGACATTATTAATAAACATTGGGGTATTTTACATTCTGATGAAGGAATCAGTAGAGTAGGGAAGGAGAAACCTACGTTTACCTTCAGGAATAGTCTGTCTTTGAAGAGGCAGTTGTGTTAAAGAACATGAGGGATGTCTATTTACCACAATCTGACCATGAGGGGACTTTTCCCTGTAAGAAGTGTGAAGCATGTAGTTTTATTCATGCAGGAGGTAGATTTGAACATCCCACGTGAGGGTTTGTAGTAGATATCTCTTTCTATGCTGACTGTCTGACCAAAGACTTAGTATATTTTGTCTACTGCAAAGTATGCTTTGTGTACTACATAGGGAAGACCAATAGGCACTTTAAAGAGAGGATTCTTGAACATGTTAATGATATTAAGAACAAGAAAGTGACCAATGCTTTAGCCAAGCATGTCTTGGACAATGATCAGAGTCATAGTTTTAGGTTTTTAGCCCTTGAGCTGTTAGCAGCTATTATTAGAGGTGGGGACTTTTAAGAATAAGACAGAGATGAAGGAAGAAGAGTGGATTATATGGCTGAGTGGAGACAGGTTTCCTGGGCTGAATGCTCGGGTTTCTATAAAACCACTGTTGAAGACATGACAGCTTAAGCACTGAACCTTAGAGCTTTATATAATATTATGTGTATTTATTTGGAGATATTGCTATGTTTACACAGGACTTGTTTTTATATGATGTTTTATACTTTATTTTTTTTTTTTTTATATGATGTATTTGAGTATGTTTATTTATCCATTTAATTGTCCTCATCCTCACAAAAGCAGTATTAAGCAGGATGCATTGTGCTTTTAGGTGTGTACTTAATTAGTTAATTGGTATTTGATCAGTACATATAGAGTAGGAGAGCTGTTTTTATTAGGTCTGAAGAAGCAGTCGTATTACAGACTGTGAAAGCACTCACCTTTTTACTTGGTCTCTTTTTGATGTTTTTGCTTTTATGTGACATTAAAGTGTGTGGAGTTGCTGCATCAGCCGTGGAAGTCCGCTCATCTTTTTTTGTATTCATTAATGGTATTTAAACCATGAAAAACTCTGCTGGCCAGCTGGCAAATACGAACATTTTAAAGTATCTCTTTTCCAGTATATATAAGAAAAGCATTTGCATTAGACATGCTAGCAGGAACTTGGTTATAGAAAGAATGGTGGAGTAACGATCGCCGTGACCGCGTTTACTGAAATACTCATTTAATAGGACCTGAACAGAGTTTCAAACCTTGGATTTCTTAAGACCCTTCAACAACTGTTTTGAGTGGCACATTTATATTTTGCCCTTTGATCAGCTGCTAAGCTACATTTCTTAAAAACAGGATTACACACATTTTCAATAAGCTGAGTGAGATTTGTGTTACTGATGGCACTAATGTTACATTAAAAACTGAAAAATCTGAGCAGTCTATTTTGCAGAAAACTACATAATGAATGTGGCACAGTGACTCATACTTGGGAAAGAAAGGTTTTGTTTCAGCAGTACCATACTTGCATCCCATTAACTAAGCTACAGAATTCATTGTATCAAAACAATGTGCACACACTAAATTGCAGAATGATGCACAGCTGTACTGATTTCACAGCATACTGTCAAGAGTTTTCCATGAAGTTTCTCCATTATATGCCATATTAAAATTACTGCATAAGAAACAAAAGAGGAGCAAAAGCTATATTAAACGAGCTGAATCTACTGTGTACACTGTAATTCCAGTAACCTCAAATTTCTATTGCACTGTTTTTTGAAGTTTGCTACTTGGTTTTCAGCAGTCCCAGTCCCTACACTGTTATTTATTTATATTTTTAAACCTTTTAGTGGTTCTACAGCAGGAGTCTCACTGTATTTTAAACACTTCCACTATGAGTGGAAGGATTTCACATTGCTGAGGATCTGACTCCCTGAACTGCATTCCCACATTCCCTGAAGATAAAAAACAAACAGTTAAGTGCTTTTTTTTTCTTTAGGGGGACAGTCCCCCCTGCCCTGCCATTGTGGGCAAAAGCCCCCCCCACCTTGTATGCATATATGTCAACTCCACAATGGCACCAACTCAAAGTAGGGGAAATTACCCCCCCAAAAGGGCATCACTGCTGTCAGCAGTGATTTCCTATGGAGAAACTACATTCCTCGATGGACTTGAACTTTGGTCAAATGATGCTCGAAAGTTTAATCTTCATCAGCCAGTAGGCTGCTCATTTTAAATCAAGTGCCAGTGTTGTACTTTTCATCTGCATTTTATAAAACTGGCTTTCTTTCAGCTGCATTTGTAATATCACTTAGTGTTATTAATTTTTCAAGGCACAGACAGACCTATCAACTTATATGCTCAACAATTCTGGATAAAACCTGATATCTTGGGGATAAAAGCCAAAAATAAGGGGAATTTTTAAACAACTCTAATTCGCTTAATTTAGCATAACTTTTTGCATCAGCTTGCATTTGTTGTACAATAAGTATGAGACTCGTGGCCAGCATTACTGAGTAATCCTCAGTGATTTACTAGAAAATGAAAAATTTTATGATCAATAAGGTAAAATATGAGAGAAAATCAAGGATGTTCTGTGAAATCAGGGACTGTTGAGAGATATGAGCATAGCAAATTCAGCAATCATGATCCAGTACTCATTAGCCACTCCAGCACTTCCTCCTCCGGTTGAACTCACAGGGGTTCTACTGTTGTTCCTCTTTGTATTGCTACTGACCAAAGCTATAACCACACAAAACAAATTGAATGAAACTTTAGCTGAATATAACACACAGAAACAAGCATGTGTGGGATTCTGCCCTTACATAAATATACTAACTCCACAGTTACACAACCAAGAAAAACAAACAAAAAAAAAACAGATATTGAAACACTACTGGCACAGTAATAGATACTATACTACCAGTGAATCTCAATGGAAACATGGAGCAACCAAGTGTATTCAACAAACTGAAAGTCTTGTTCAGTTCCTACTCGACCAAAGGTAAGTAAGGCACCCACAATATGTCTTGGGGAACAATCAGCGGTATTACCCTTTCTGTTCCAATACTACTGCAAATTGGTATGGCTGAAGTGTCAATGATCATCTCTCAATTCTCTTGGGAGGAATGCTTTTAGGAAGGTGCCACAGAAATATGCGATAGAACTTTCTACAGAATGCCCACAGAAAACGGAGAACAAAAAATGTGCCTTCAGTTTAGAAAAAAATAAGCTAAGAGAAGAGTTGCTTAATTTAATAAAAATAGAGAAGAAGAAGAAGATAGATATATTAAGATCAATGAAAGAAACTGTCTGAAGAAAGTCAATAAAACCCAAAAAGTCAGAAGTTTGATAAAACAAATGAACACAGTAATGGGACTGTCCATTGAGATCCATGTAATATAACAGAAGTAAACAGGATATATTGCTGTACAGCTAAATTAATAACAGATAAAATTCTACCACAAGGACATAGGGTAGTAAGGGAAAAGAAGGGGAGAAATCGAATACCATCATGGAAGTATTGCATAGAGAAAAATATAAAGCAGTTAAGACAAGAAGTGTCACTCTTAGAAGAGTATAGAAGAGGGAACAGATCAACAAAAATACTCACAGACATGATAAAAGCAATGCTCAATGTTATAATGGATCAGAATCTATCATCCACTATCGCAAATAATAAACTAAAAATATCATCACAGGCAGAAAAACTTCGGAGATACATACATTAATATAAAGGAAAAGTACAAAATAATTTATTGATGACCCCAAAAACGTTTTACAGAGAATTGGGAAACAAAGTAAAAGTAACTGAAAAACCATCCAAAAAAGAAGAAATGGATGCATTTTGGAGAACTATTTATGAAGATCCTGTGGAGTATAACAAAAATGCTAAATGGATAGAAGAAGTAAAAGAAAGTATAAGAAGTTCAAAGGTACAGGATATGAAATGGGATGAAGTAACAGCCACAGAGATTGAAACAAAATTAAGAAAAGCCTCTAAATGAAAAACATCAGGCCCAGATGCAGTACCTAACTTCTGGTTAAAAGCATTAACATCTTGCACGAAGATTTAGCCATGAGTAAGAACTACTTATATGTGTACCCTGAGCAGACACCAACCTGGCTAACAGGAAAAACTTTGCTCCTACTTAAGAGTGAACCTGCAAGCTGCCCAAAAAATTACAGACCAATAACCTGCCTTCCAACTACGTATAAACTATACACTGGAATTGAAGAAAACTCGATCAGGGCAATAGAATAAAAGGGCAATAAAAGAAAGTCATATGGAGCAAAGGGGTCATCTGCTGCTAAATCATAATGGAGAACTGAAAAAAATGGAAGAATCTAAGTATGGCATGGATTGACTACAAAAAAGCATTTGATAGTATCCCACATTCATGGATAAAACAGTGCTTAAAAATGTAAAACATATATCCTACATAGATCAACTACATTACAATGACCATGAAACAGTGGCACACCACTTTGCAATTTAGCCATGATAAAGGCTATCTCCTCAAATACCTTCTTCCTCAAACCTAGCTACATCAAAACTCTACTCTCTAAATTAAAACCATGCTCAGCATCAGCTGACAATATTCCTTCCACTTTTCTTCTACTAGCAGCTGACTCTCTTGCTCTCCCTGTATCTATCCTAATTAATCACTCTCTCTGAATCTAAAGTCCCTTCCATCTGGAAACAATGCTACACTCTACCTATAACACAAAGGAGGTAACACCTCTGATATCTCCAACTTTAGACCTATCGCCGTCTTCTCCCCTCTAAAGTACTAGAAAAATGTATTCATAAACAAGTTATGCAGTATCTTAATACAGGAAAATCTGCTTACACCCACTCAACATGGACTCAGACCCAAACATAGCACCACTACAGTTCTATTATCCTTCCTCAACACCGTCTCTATAGCCATGGATAACCATAAACTTATTTCTTGCCTATTCTTGGACCTCTCAAAAGCTTTTGAAACTGTCACACACACTTCTGCTGCACAAACTGCATAACTTCATCTTCTCCTCTGATACTGTTGCATGGTTCTCCAGCTACCTCACTGATAGATCTCAATCAGTGAGATGGCACTCTGCACTCTCCCCTCCTCTCCCTGTAGAAATGGGTGTACCTCAAGAGTCTATCCTAGGGCCTTTACTTTTTAATATCTTTACTAATTAGCTCTATACCTTCTGCCCTCAGTCATCTTTAGTGCAATACGCAGATGACTCTACAGTCATCACCACAGCCAACTCTCCCTCTAAGCTCTTCTCAGCTACTCGGGCATCTTTTAACTTAGTTGAAACATGGCTCTCCAACAACCAGCTCATTCTTACCCCTAAAAAAACAAAGCTGTTACTCTTCCTACCTAAAAATTCAACAATATTAAACCCTCATTCTCCATACAGTCCCTTAACACCCCCATTCAGGTAGAATCCAGCACTAAGCTCTTAGGTGTAACCATCGACGATCTGCTTAAATTTGACTTGCATGTTAAGAACTGTATCAAAAAAACTCATTCAAAACTAGGGCTCTTTTACTGTAACATGAAATTCCTTACCTGTGAAGCCAAGATTACTCTCTCTCTTACCTACCTTCTACCCAGTCTAATGTACAATTCTTAAATTCTCACAAATCTTAACTCAGCACTCCTGGCCAAACTCGAATCTACCTACAACAAGGTAGCTAGATTTGCTTACCAACAAACCTACAAATCCCATCACTGTCTCTAAAACACCTAAACTGGCTTGAATTACCCCACCAGCTTCTTCTCTCTCAGCTCCAGATCATCCAATCTATCCTATACCAGCCTTCCTACTGCCCAGCTCTATCCCCTCTCATCTCCCATTATTCTCCCTCCTGACCTCTCTGAAGCTCTAACCAAGACCTACTACAAATCTACAAACCATCTAAATTTGGATTTGATACGTACAGCTATCACCCCACTATTGCCCGGAATAGGCTCCCACTAGAAATCAGGACCCTTACACACCCTAAACAATTTAAGACAGCCACCAAAGAGCACTTTAAAAGTCACTGGTCCTGCCACTGCACTGTCCCTCCTTAACATCCCCTACTTCTCATACCGTAATCTACTTTCTGCCCTTAACTCACTCTTCTCACTAGCTCTCTCTTATCTTCCTTGACTACTCTTTCTACTGTCTTCTAAAATCTACCAAGCAAATTGCCTCAGAGAAACATTCTATTGTCTTGCCTTCATGCAACTACAGTATGATAAAACTGGGTTTTTGCAACCACTTACCCCAAAAACTATATTCATCTTAATGACATATTTCTTTTTATACATCTTGAAATAGTTATGCTATACTCCTGCTTGACACTATATAACATTGTATTGTTACTTAATGCCTTGTAATAATCCTGCAACATTGGTGTTTAATGCTGATTTATAATGAAAATTGTATATGTTGGGAGATTTTCGCCCCGGGCCGCCACTGGAAAAGGGCTCTTCAGCTCAGTCGGACAATCTCGGTCAACTAATGTAACATAAATAAATAAAATAAAGGACAAATTATTATTCCAGGGATAAAAATTCAAAGGGGAATATTCCAGGGTGACACTCTGTCACCTCTGCTATTCTGTCTTGCCCTTAACCCATTAAGCTCTCTACTTAAAAGATTAGGCCATGGCTATAATTTGGCTCCTAGAAAACAGCAAAATGTAAAAACTTCTCATCTTCTGTTTGTCGATGATTTAAAACTGTATGGCTCATCAGATGAGGAACTGAAAGCACAACTGCAAGTAGTCAAAACTTCTTCAGATGACATAAGAATGTCAATTGGTCTTGATAAGTGTGCAAAAGCAACCTTTAAAGCAAGAAAACTCCAGCACCAATAAAACATCAGTTTGGGACAAGAATGTCATATAAAAGAACTTGAGCAAATTTATGAAGGTTCAACAATAAAACATGAACAAATGTGAATAAAACTTAGTAAGGAATATTTTAGAGGACTTAAATTAATCCTGAAAACAGAGTTGACATCTAGGAACAAAATTCAAGCTATAAACCAGTGTTCTCTTCCTGTCCTAACTTGCAGTTTTGAAGTGATTGACTGGCCCCCAAAACATGTTGGATAGATCTGAAAGGAAAACAAGAAGGATGCTTCATGCTCACCAAATGATTTATAAAAATCAGTGCATTCCAAGATTATATATTCCCCATTTTGAAGGAGGTATGGCCCTCCTTGAAACTGATTACATGTACAGATCTGCAATCATGGGACTTCACACATATCTGCTGACCTCAAAGGACCCAAACATAGTGAAAGTTTTGAAACATGAGGAGAATAAATCTAAGACTACTTATCGAAGTCAAGGAGGAATGGAAATCAAACCAGAAGAAGATAAAAATCAGGTGGCAACTGAATGTGACAAAAAACAAAAGAAAGAATATAAAGTGAAAGATCACACGAGAAGGCAAGGAATGTGTAAGATGCATAAATATAGCTGCCAGTATAGAAAATTTCTAGAAGAACCTCATGTTGATCAAGATCAAATACAACAATGGTTAAGGAGAGGCAAATTCAAACCAAAAGATGAAAGGTTAATATTGGAGGCCCAAGACAGTGGGCTACGCACATGTTGGTTTACAAAGTCCATTGAACATGCGAGAGAAACAGACAAATTTAAGTTTTGTAAAAGAGAATTGGAAACAGTCGCACACCTTGTTGCTGGTTGTGACATACTAGTGGCAGGATGACTGTATACTGATAGGTATAATAATGTCCAACAGACAGGAACCAAAGTAAGACAAACTAGCGAAAAACAAAAAGACAGCTTGGAAACACCAAAGCAAATTCTCTCTAAGTTTAATTCTCTTTCAGTTTAATAGAATTAGACTTAGAGAGAATTTGCTTTGGTGTTTCCAAGCTGTCTTTTTGTTTTTCGTAGGTATAATAATGTGACAAGACTGTTGCACTGGGGATTGTGTAAACATTAGGGTATATTGAAGTAGCTGAAAAGCACTGGAAATATGAGCCACACAGCAACATAGAAAATGAAGAAGTCTACATCACATGGGATCACCCATTGCCAACAGTTCAAAAGACAGATGTCAGAAAACCAGATATAGTGGTCCATGAAAAGACAAAAGTAGCTCTGATCATTGAAATCGCAACACCCAGTGACTACACTGTTTTGCACAGAGAGAGACAAAAAGTCATAAAATATCAGGATTTGCAGGCAGAAATGAGAGCAATGTGGAAGAAAGATACCCAGACAGTTCCAACAGTAGTAGGAGCCTCGAGTCTCATAAAAAAGAATCTATAATCATATTTAGATATATTATCAATACGTGTAACTCCATACAAATTGCAGGAGGAGTTACTACTGGGCACATTACGAGTGCTACAAAGAGCATTTTTGGTTGACATCAAAGACAGAAACAATACTAATTTCATGAACTTTAATCGTAATTTGACTTGGGAATGGGGTCCATTACCATCATGATAACAGAAACTCAAAAGACTTGGAGAAATTAAAAACAGGAGTGCTTCAGCACTGAAGTATGAAATAAATGTGAGCCAGCTGAAAGGCAGCTGAGTGCACAAGTCCCAGGATAAAGAGCGCCCATTCCTGGTGTGTGCACTGGTGCCAGGAATGAAAAAATGGCAGAAGACAAGGACACATTCCTACAATGAGGTTAGGCCTGGCTCAGGTGGAGGATGGCCCCATGCTGTAGGAGGTAGTAGTAGTCCACTAAAAGTGACAAGCCAAAAAAGAGCCATAAAGATGATAGAGTGGACTACTGATAATAAGAAAGAAATTATCTGCTGTTACTATTTTGTAAGAAGCCCAGAATTTCTAGACAGAAGACATTCAAACAGATTGAGAGAAATTAGAAGAAAGAAAAATACTTGCACAAGAAAAACAGTCAAAAGCTTTAAATGCAAATTTGCCTTCATTAATACAATATATTCATGAAAAATGATACATAATCCAAAAACCCTTGGGCTGGTTGGAAAAAGAAGTAACTGAGAAAATGTGAAAACAAAGAACAAAACCCAGTGATTCTTGAAAGGTATAAAAAGAAACAGACATAGAAAGAAAGATATTTGATAAGGTGCACCATTTATGCAAAGGAGAAAGCAAAACTAATCAACTGGAAAAAAGCAACACCAAAGATATTTAAAAACAAATATAGGCAAAGACACCTGGACATGGAAAACTGCACAATACAAAAAAATCAGAAAACAAAAAGGGAAGCAGAAAAGAACAGTAATGGAGAAGTCAATAAAATAAAAGAAGAAGTTATGCATTACCTGGGAAGTGAAGAATTTAGTGCAGAAAATCCACCTCAGGTAATGTCACAGCATGATGGAACAATGACTCAGCAAACTAAGAAACAAGAGGTGGAACAGGAAGCATCTGATGATTGACACATGATGATGCTCTGAAGTCTTGAGTAGGAAACCAGAACAAAAGTTCAGCTGGAGTTGCACAGCAAGAAAAAGGTTCAGGAAACGGGGCAACTCTGATGCAGACAATGTTGTTGAATGACAGGCCAATGAGTCTCCATATGAAGGAGCAGCAGATGATGCGGATGCACCTGAAGAGGATGTGTCACAAGAAGATGTTCTGGAACTTTCTGTAAAATGCCAACAAGAAAGAGAGCAAAGAATGTGCTCTCAGTTTAGAAGAAAATGATCTGGTAGGGCTAGCCACATGGTGGTGTGATCCTTGGCTCGACATGACTGTCACTGTTGAGGTGACACCCCGACCCCAGGTGCAAAAATAGGAAAAAGAGGTTATGGCTGGATGGATCTATGGAGAGAGTCGCATGATTTAACAGAGATGGACAGATATATTAAAATCGATGAAAGAAATAGATTACAGAAAGGAAATAATGTTAGAAGTCTGATAAAACTGATGAACACAGTAATAAAAAATATTACCAGAAATTCATGTGATATAACAGAAGTAAATAGGATATACTACTGTGTAGCTAAATTAATGACAGATGAAGCCTTATCATAAAAACTGACCGATAAGGGAAAGGAAGGAATAGAAATAAAATGGTATCATGGAAACATCAAATAGAGAAAACTATAAGGCAAATAAGACAAGAAGTGTCACTATTAAAAGAATATAGAAAGTGGAACAGGTCATCAAAAATACTTAGAAAGACAAATGTGGTAAAAGCAGCGCACAGTATCAAAAGAGATTGGGATCTATCATACACTATAGCAAATAATAAATTAAAGATATCAGCACAGACAGAAAAACGTACAGGTATGCAGATAAATATAAAGGAAAAGTACAAAATAAGCAATTCATTGATAACCCAAAAAAGTTTTATAAAGATGTGGGAAACAAAACAAAAGGAATAGAACCACTACCAAAAAAAAGAACAAATTGACACACTTTGGAGAAAAATTTATGAAGACCCTGTGGATCATAACAAATATGCTGAATGGATAGAACAATTAAAGAGAACAGTAAGGGATTCAAATGTAGAATATATGAAATGGGATGAAATAACAGCCAGAGAAATTGAAACAAAAAGCTCCTGAATGGAAAACCTCATGCCCAAATGCAGTACCCTAAACTTATGGCTAAAACTAATAACATCCTCGCACAAAGATTTAGCCTCGAGTAAGAATTACTTATATGTGCATCCTGAACAGACACTAACCTGGTTAAAAAAAAAAAAAAAGTTATGTACTCACCCTAATGTTCTATCGGTGTTGTCCATTTTTATTCTTCCTCAACTGATGGGTTCAGATCTGAAATTCAGATCTGACTCAGCAGCTGCTTCTATCAGATCTTCTGATCCAAAAACTCTTGAGCTCCTCCCTTTACCCATAATGCCCCACCAATCTAATATACCTTAGATTGAGTCTGCTGCCCTAAGATATAAAGGGACAACCTGTTAAATAACTTAACAAAGGAGGAAAGGAAGAAGGAAGCTCGACCTCAGACAAGGAACAGATGTTCCTATAAAACTCTCAGATCTTTCCAGAAACAAAGGAAGTGGGGAGGTGGGCAGAAAGTTGAAGAATGAAAATGTTCAACACAGATGGAACATTATGGTGAGTATATAACTTTTTTATCTGATGTCATTTTCAATTGATGAAACAGAGTCTCCCAGCTATTACAACTCTGGGCAACCCTCATGGAAGGATATTCCAGAGTGCTGCAGAGCCAAAGGCCACTCTCTTTATGGAAACAGAATCTAATTTGTAATGAGCAATAAATCAGTCCAAGTTGCAGCTCCACAAATGTCATCTAAGGAAGCCGTTGACCAAAAGGTGGAGGAGACAGCCATAGATCTCATGGAATGAGTTCTAAGAGGTTTAGGCAAGGATAAACCTTTTTTTACCACAGACAAAGGTGATGCAGTCAGTTAACCATTTGGGCCAATGTAACTTTGGAAACTGGCTTGCCCAATCTCTTAGGAGTATGGATTGCCCCAATGACAGAAAATTCTCCCCGCCACTTTGACATTGAGAGACCACTCATGAGGCATTAGAATGGACCTGCTTAATTTGTCCACAATCACCCTGGATTTCTCCAGAATGTGTGTTGCTGCTAGAATGCAACTGGAAGAGTTCGCCCAGTGACACATTCTAATTGCTTCTCATCAAAGTGGATAAGATCTGGTTCCTCCCTGTTTGTTAATGTACCAGACAACTGACATATTGTCTGTCTGAATGGTAACTGCCCCAAATGGGAGAGCATCTTGAATGCCCTGCAATGGTAGGAGAACTGCTCTCACTTCCAGAACACTGACTACAGCACATTGGCTGTCCCAGTGGAATAGATGGACGAGGCTCAGAGCAGAGAACCGGAGGAACATTACTCTGTTTTCCATGTCTCTCACTAGCTACATCATTACTAAAATTCTTGGCATGCTCCAATTCCTTCTTTGGCTGGCTATATTAACATGCAGAAATATCTTAGAAGCAGAGGTAACTCACTAAATCTGTGTGTACAGAAAAAGTTGTGATGCGTCTGCTGCTGGGGTGACATTCAATATGGTAATATCCTCATATGAAGTCTAACCGTCTGAAAAGCTTTGTTGCAAAAACTCCAAGAATAAAGCCTCCACAATAGGAACCACAGGACAAATCCAAATACATTTCTTTCAAGATTCATCATCCTATTGTCTTTGGGGTTCCTACCATGGAGGCTTTATTCTTGGTGGTTACAGTGTTAGAGGTTTGTTTTGTGTGTTTGTGAAAAGCTTTGCTGCACTGATTTCACTGACAATGTCAACTACTGGCATCTTTTGAATAGCTTTTCTGGGAGCACTCTTGTCTACAAAAATACTGACTTCACTGGGACGCTTGTTAAAGTTTCTGCTTGCTTCTTTTGAGAATGAGGAACATAACTGCTACTTTCCCCTTTTCCAAAGGTTCATCTTCTCTAACTTCTCATGTTGCTTCTGTTTCGCAAGTACCAAAATATTCTTTGAAATGTACTTACAAGTCAGCTGATCCATCTTCTAAAGCAGCAGCTACTGGATCTTATGTTATGGGAAGATTTGCATGGTTACAGTTTCAAAATTGCCTGAAGATGCAAAAACTTAAATTTTAAACCCACCCCCCTTTCATAGGGAGGTTATTTTTGGACCATCTCCTGCTGAGGTCCTGAAAATGTGATTAGAAAGGAAAACCGATTCAAGCAGTTGCTCAGTTTTCCAGCCTTTATTCTCCAAGTTTATTAAAGGTTTCATCCCTAGTTCAAGATCTTTGTATGAAAAGCAAAATATACAGTCTCAGCACACTTCAGGCAGTCATTAAAAAAAGACAGTGGCAAACAGGCTCACAAAAGAAGGCAGGATCTGCCCAGAAATAAATCTATTCTTCCCAAAATCTGGTTCTCCATATTACACACTGGCTACAGATAATCTGAGACAAATGGGCTCATTCATGTAGTGGGAATCCCTGCCTCCATGTCAAGGGATTCATCCTCACCCACTAGATCAAACTTATTTAGCTCCTTGGTTACTCAGCATCTGCAGACTAAAGGCGAGATATAACGTGTTCTTCCCTTTTTTGTAGAGAAAGGATTCCAGAATGATTCTGGTACCACAGAAAGAACTTCACTGACATCAGTTCTAGATCTTAATTTGATATCTCTAAATTTAAAGGATCCTTACTATATCCTAACAGCCACAGATTTCAATCCAATTTTTAAGATTCTGTGCCTGGATTATACTTTCAGTTCTCTGCATTATTCATGCAAGTTATCTGCTATTCCAAGGGTGTATACAATTGCAGGTGAATGTCACTGTAGCCATATGTCCCATACCAAGTGTACTGCAGAAACATGTGTTACTGTCTGAACCTTTACAATTAACACTAGTGATAGCCTACTGCAGACTACAAGGTATCCACATTTCTCCTTATTTAGGCGGTTTGCTTCTCTTTCCATAGTCAATGTGTCATGAATTTCTCTTTCGTGTGGATAACGGATCTCTTTCACAGATCGAGTTTCCAGAGGAACACTGAAAAATCTTGTTTAATTCTATCCCACAAAATCATATTCTTCAAGTGACCTCGGAATACATCACTTCAAGGAGCTTTTCTCCCATTGTAAAACAGATATATAGATATATCTATTCCTGAGATTTTCCACAGTCAACAACTTCAGCAAGGGAACACCTCAGGATTTTAGGATTCATAGTATCTGTGATACTCATGATTCCTCTCACCAAACATCACATGAGAAAGATTCAGTTGTGCATAAAATATGTTTGGTATTCAAAAATCAACACCCTCTGACCTTTCCAATTCCAGTTTTGGAATTTGTAAAAAGGGATGTGACATAGTGGAGAGACCGGTTTTATCAGAGTCTAGGTCTCCCCATTTATCATTCTTCTCCTATTTACTCTGTAACAACAGATACATCATACTTTGCTTGGGAGGATGTTTCTTTGGAGAAGTCAAAAGTAAAAGGTCTTTGGAACAAAAAAGACAAACCAAAACACAAACATCAAGAAGGTGTTTGCAGTAGTAAATGCACTCAGTTCTCTAAATCACCTGTGGTCCCCAAGCCCTCTTCAGGTGACAGATAATACCACAGTGATGTGTTAAATAAACAAGCAGGGAGTGCCTAAGGCCTACTCTCTCTGCAGACTAGCCATGGAAGCTTGGGATATAGCAATTTGAAATAATGTCACTCTACAGGACTTTTACATTGCTTCAGAGCAAAACTTTGTGGCAGACAAGGTGAGCAGGACCAGGATGGACCCTATATCAAGACTTGATTCAGCTGTGGGTAACATCTCAAACTAATCTATTCACCTCCATTCACAAAGATCAACTGAAGAAATTTTGCTCCATGATTCCTTGCAAGTAGGCCTGAAAAACAGATGCATTTTCATTCTTTTAGATGGTAATGCTCCTTTATACTTTTTTATCCTTCCATTAACATTCAGGGTCATTTTGAAGATTCAGGACTCTTCAAAGATTACTGTGGTGATTCCTTTCTGGCCCAGGCAAAAGTGGTTCTCGCTTCTTTTGAAAATGGCCGAGGGCAATTACTATAATCGTCTGCAAAAACTGGATCTACACCTACAAGCCTGGGTGCTTATACACCCTAGGTTGAAACAACCTCAACTGACTGTTTGAAAAGAATCTTAACACATTTTAAGCATCTGTTTTCTGAGGATGTGCAGGCAGTATTAATGGAAACAAACTAGGAACTACAAAATGATACATTAGTAAATGGAAAAGATTTTAGGTGATGCCACGCTAAGAATAAATACCCTTTTAATGCCACCATTTCCATGGTTCCTCAATATTTGGTCAAGTTATTATCCTCTGTCCTTTCTTATTATTCCATCAATGTTCATCTTTTGGCCATTTCAGGATGTCTGCTGATGGATCCCTCTCTTTCAATGCACTCTCATGTCAACCTGTTTTTAAAGAGGTTCTGCATACTTTCCCACCTAGAAAAGAGGTGGCTCTTTCTTGGGATTTTAACTTACTCCATTAAGACCAGCTCATCATACTGATTTGAGATTCTTATAGGTTCACAGGTGTTACTAGGCTAATGACCACAAGTGCCTTTTTAAACCTAGCCATGCATCCCCATCTCTGACAAGTTCTGATACCCTTGATAAGTGTTCAGCATGGGTCTGGGAGATGAAACATTTACAGGTTACCTGTGTCCATTAGAGACACAGGTGTCAAACCATGGATGTATTTCCAATTTCCCATACAACTGTCCAAGTTGCACTTGAACTGGGTTAAGGAGGAACTCTGCTTCACATGGATGGGGAGCATGTTCCATAGACACGGTAGTCTCTGTATTGCATACCCATCTCTCCAGCAGGTCCTATTTATATCACAGGTAAGGTTTAAGTCTTTAGAATGGGTAATTTTGGTGCTGTTTGTTTTATGGATATGCAGGAGGTCCATCAGAGTGAGGTCTGACAATGCCCTGTGTATCAGGCATAGATCTTCCCTCAAAAGCCTGTAGGAGACAGAATACAGAGGATATGGCCTTGAGGCAGTCTGCATAGGACATTTTACTTACACCCTGTATTCTTTTAGTAAGGAACCTCTGTGGATATTCCAATTGTTGGATATGCCTGGTTAGGTACATACTAAAGGGGGCATTGTACTCAATGATAGGTCTGATGAATGCTGAATACAGTGGAACAATGACTTCCTTGAACTTAGATGCCATACCTTTGTTTATAAGTTGCGCAGCTTACAATGATTTCCTCACCACTGTAGACACGATGGTCAAAGGCTAGATTGCTATTTGTGTGTGTCCCTATGTCACTGACTACCGGGTCAACTCTAAGGGGTGTGTTGTCAATATGACAGTTACCAGGGATGGATGACTTCCCAAAGGAATTTAGTTTAAGTCCATGGCTCTGATACCAGTTGTGTGTGTGTCAGCCCCTCATGAAGAACATTTGTGTCAGTGTGAGATTCAATGACAGCTCCTAATTTGCAATCATCTGCAAATTTTGTCAGCTAGAGGCCACTGACATTGGCCTTGACTTCTGAGAAGTAAATGCCAAAAAGCAGTCCAAGGACCGATCCCCTGAGGGACTCCACTTGTGACTAGCTTCTTTGTAGAGGTGGACTCCCCAATTCTAACTTCCTGGGTCTTGTCTGTGAGCCAGTTGGCTATCCACCGGGTGACATACGGGTTTGTACCCAACCTCTTGAGTTTGTTAACAATGCCTGAGTGGGGTATTGTGACAAATGCCTTGGCCAGGTCAAGGTAGGCAGTGTGAATGATCCCTCATCCATTGCTTTGGTGACTTTCTCAAAGAAGTCCACCAGGTTGAATAGGCATGATCTGCCCTTGACAAAACCAAACTGGGTTGGTCCAGTGTCTGGAGGTTTACTATATCTCTAGTGATCATCTCCATGATAACTCTTTCCATGGCTTTACATATAAGACTAGTGTGACATATGGGTCTGTAGTTTCCCGGGTCTGTAGATGGCCCAGCGTTGTGCCAAGGGATGACTGTTGCCTTTCTCCATTCATGAGGCATGAAACCTGTTTGGAGGCTACAGTTAAATAGTAATTTCAGAGGCCCTGATCGGTCATGTTTCATACTATTTAGAAGGCATCCTGGGATATTGTCTGGGTCCATTGACGCAGTGTTCTTGGTCTTAGAGAGAGCATTAAGGACCTGTTCCCTAGTGATAATAGGGGGGTTATATTTGATACTTCCTAAGGGAAGGTTGAGGGGGAGAGATGGTTAAAGTTGGAGCTGAATTTATCAGCCAGAAGGTTTGCAATGTCTTCTGGCTCAGTATAGGTGGCTCCATTTACAATGAGTTCTGCACACAATTGTGTACTGCCTTTGAGGTTGGGGACATAGCTAAAGAACACTTTGTGGATGTCCTTGGCCTGGGAGGGCACACTTACCTCAAATTTGGCTTTGGTAGACTTTATTTGTCCTCTGAATAGTTTGTTTAGTTTGATGATGGTGCTTTTATCCTGCTGGGTGCTGCACCTCCTATTTTTGCCATGATTTTCGTCCTCCTGTTATACAGCATATTTATTTTTTGATTCCACCAGGGTGGCTTGTTTTTTGAGTTAGTTATGTACTTCTTCCTGGTGGGTACAGCTGCCTCTGTGTAGCTATTAACATGTTTGTAGAGGATTCCTGTGAACAGTTCTGCATAGGCAGCAGTGTTCTCAGGTTTAATGGGGGCTTGAAATTTTGCCAGGTTCTCACTTAATAGCAGTAGGTTAGCCTTAAAACAGTTATTGAATATTCCAGGTTTAGCTGGGGGTCCAGGTTTCATTTTTACTTCAAAGGAGACCATTTTGTGGTCTGACTTTATCTGGGTAGGTATTACAGTGGGGGGGGGGGGGGGGTTGCAGCACTCTCCTGTATTAGTGAGGACCGGATCTGGTTGCACCCTTGGTTAGTGTACTATCTGGTCCAGGGAGTTTGTATTTACAAAATCCAGGAATCTCTGTGCATGTACATTTGGTGTCCTACAGGATTCCCAGTTAATAGTGGGGTAATTAAAGTCACCCAATAATATGGTATTGGGTTGGATGGTTAGTATTTCTAATAAGTTTAAATACATGGTATGGGTTTCCTGGGTCATAGAGGGGGATCTATAGCTTGCAAGGAAGTGGTATTGGATTTTGCCTATGGTGATTTGAACATGGAGCAGCTCAAGTGCGTTGTCCTGTTTGACCAGCCTTGAAGTATATTTATCTTTGATGTAAATAAGACACCTCCACCTTTAGTCCCTACCTGTGATGTAGCTGGCCTAAATGTGTGGAAGGCATTACAACCTAGCACAGTTGGTGTGCTCTCCATGGCTTTAATCCATGTCTCAGTGACTGCACAGAAGTCAGCATTCTTTGGGGTAAAGAGAGCTTCTAGGGAGTGGAATGTTTTGTTTAGACTCCTAGCATTGAGCAGTAATACTTTTAGATTTTTCTTGGTTTTGATTTGCTATGTCAGAAGTACTTTCAGTTTGGCACTGCCTAAAATAGGCACTATGGGTTAAGACAATGCTTTAGATAATATTTGAAAGCCTACACATGGAAGACAGTGTTGCTTGCTGCTCTGACACCTGGAACAGTATCTGAACTGCAACGTCTTATGGTGGGTCACCCTTATCTCATTTTCAAAGCAGACAATTCCCAAATGGTTGTCCCATACTATTTCTTTTTATTATTCCCACCATAAAAAGACAATTCCAGGCAGAATCAAGGCATACTGTATAAGGGTCTTTGTGTCTTTAATGGCTTTTTGGAAAGGGGCCTCTTCTCCCTGTCTACGTTTTGGTAATCTGTCCATATAGCTAGGGCTACTCTTCAGCACTAACCTAATGATGAACACAGCATAACCGTGTAAGTAAACTTACCATAACAGTAGAAGTTTGAATAGATTAATGCTGCAGTACCAATCCCTCCCCTCTATCCCCTCTAGTTATTTACTTTTCTGTATGTTTTGGCTTGCTTAGACAAGGGCATTCAATTTTGCAAACCAAGCATTCAGTAGATAACATGAAAGCTCTAAAGGGCTTAGAAGCCACAAAGCTGGTTTTCACCCTGCCTGGTTTGAGTTATCATTGGTCTGAGCACATGAAAGATGCCCTTAAGCTTTGGAAGCTGGCCAGCTGTTATATCCTTGGCAGGGTATAACTCATATGGCTTAGGCAACTGCAGCAGTGAGCTATTTGAACACCTACTGTTATCTTTACTTACACAACTACACATTAGCAATTAATGTTAATATTAAAAAGGTAAACAGTCTAACATCAAGATGCTTAAAGAAAGAAGCCCAATAAGAAAGAAATGTGTTGTGGATTAGATACACTTGCAAGTAAGAAGGGGTATATATTGGTTAAAATGTTTACTGTTATAAATACTGCCTGCGCATCTAAAAGGCAGCAAGAGTACTGCCTTCCCAAAAGTGTGTAGGTCTATGTACCACTGTGCTATTTACAAGTCCAACAAACTGAAAAGGAATTGGGGAACAAATGTGCCAGACAAATATATGTGAATGAATTGCAAGTAAAATATTTTTAAGCTGGAGAAACAGATGATTAAGTTTGCAGAGTATGACTATTTTCTACTTCTTAAAACCTGTACCATTCCTTTAGGCAATATCTTATGTCTACTAACACTAATACTAAGTTTCTTAATTTGCTTAACTGTTTGTGAAGCTATTGTGTGAAAGGTCTCAAAAAGTACAAACAGGCCACTCACGAAGACCATTTCTTAGCTGCTTAACTGGTCAATCAATTAACCATTTTTGTGATTTCAGCAAATGGATATAAGACTGGCACACTCAGTAAGGTACAGCAAAACTGTAAGCGGAGTTGTAACTATGAAAGAAATGTAAACAAGTGAATATGAGGGAACTGAATGTTGGGGAATAGAAACCATTTAACTTCAAATGCACCTATTTCAAAACATTAATACCACAGAATTTCCATCACAAGGGGTAAGAGTTTCACTGTAGAGAGGCACAGTGAGAATAGCTATTGAACATATTCAGTGAAGGAACACTGGGATGTTTGCTGACTCTAAAAGCATATGAATATTACTCTAGTACCCCATATGTTGCTTCTTTCATGACTATAAAGTAAATTGCCTTACTGTAGTGCATAGTAATCTTCAACAGTCTGGTTAGTGTTGCTGATCCCATTTTAACAGGTGGGCAAGGTAATATACAGGACTGGAGGAGGGAGTTTTGACATAACAGTTAAGGTCATTGCTTTATATGCACAAACTACAGGGTTTAATTCTGATCTAGGGCTATTGGCTAGGCTTACCATGGCCCTTCAGGGCAGTTAGCCTACTATTCTAAAGGAATCTCACCTCATAAGTCTTAGCCAGAAACGCTACACAATACCCTCTAACTATATGGGGAAAAAACATACACAAGTCTGTCTTCAGAATCTGAAATCAAATAGGATCAACCTGGAAAAGAAGGGGAAATATTTTACTGTTTTGTACTTCATTTCACTGCTTTATCTGCTGATTTGTTATATTTTAAATTGTTTTTAAGTACTCCAACATTGAACTTTTTGTTGATTGATGAGAAAGTACAGTTTTGTACCTACCATAAATGTAGATGTCCGATAGGAATGCATCTGCAGTCCTTACAAATGGGTAGTCCTGTCGTCAGGGAGCCCTTCGGTCAGCCGGATTCCAAAGTCTGGGTCTGGCTTCGGCTGGTGTCGCACTTCACCCGACGTCATAGCTGCAGTTTTTCGGGTATAAAGGCATCAGCCGACGCCATCTTCCTCAGTGTTTCTTGCCCCAGATGCCGGGTGCCCTCTTTGATGGCTAAATTTGGATAAATGCCAATGTTTCCAAATAGTAGAGAGCAAACACATAAAATAAGCATGTATGTACATATATACAAACAAATACACCATAATAGATCCCCAAGCTAGCTGAAGGATGGCAAATACCCTAGGAGTACCACAGAGGGAAGGTGGTGACTGCAGATGCATTCCTATTGGACATCTACATTTATGGTAGGTACAAAACTGTACTATGTCCTTCAAGGATGCATCTGCAGTCCTTACAAATGGGTAGAATACCATAGCTGAACTAGGGAGGAGGAAAAAGTAGAGATTATGGTGTAGTTAGATCCCTTGCAAAACAGCAGTGGCAAAACCTGCTCGGGATCTAGAGTATAAAGGTAAATTGTAATGCTTGGCAAATGTATGCACGGAGGTCCAAGTAGCAGCCTCTATAATGTCCTTGGTAGCCACTGTGAAGAAAGCTGTGGTAGTGGCTGTAGCCCTTGTGGAGTGAGGCCTGATGTTCTCTGGAGTTTTATTTCCATGGTAGGAGTAACAAAATCTAATGCGATTTCCTATCCATTTGGAGATTGTCTGTTTTGAAATAGGTTTTCCTTCCTTTCCTGTTGCATATGCTACCAGAAGCTGGTCAGTTTTTCTATTGGACTTGGTCCTGTCCAGGTAGTAGCGTAATTGCCTATGTACATCCAAGGTATGCAACAGTCTTTCTCCCCTGTTCTGTGGGTTGGGGAAGAATGTAGGTAGGTGTATAGCCTGATTTAAAGACACTCTGGATACCACCTTAGGCATAAATGTGGGATTTGTTCTCATGGACACTATCTTGATGGAAGATCAGGAAGGGTTGCACTGCCATTAATGCCTGTAGTTCAGAGACCCTTCTTGCTGAGGTGATTGCCAGTAGGAAAGCAGTCTTCCAGGATAAGTATTGTAATTCTGCTGTTGCTGCTGGTTCGAAAGGGGAAGTGTCAATTTTTCTAACACAAGGTTCAAGTCCCATGCTGGCAATGGGGGTTTCCTGGGAGGTTTTACATTTTAATTCCTCTCAGAAACTGTCTGAGCAGAGGATGAGAGAAGACAGGAGGATCCAAGCTGTATTCTGCTGAAATAGCTGATGCATGTATCTTGATGGAAGAATAGGACAGGCCTGCATGGAAGAGCTCTGCCAAGTACTCCAGGATGTTGGCTATGTTTACTAGCGCCACATCTTCTTTTGCAGTACTCCAAATGAGATATCTTTTCCATTTTGCTGCATAATTCTTTCTTGTTGAAGGTCTACGAGCCTCAAGGATTATGTCTTTAACCCTTTGGGATAAATCTGGGTTAATTGTCCTTATGTAATGTTCCAGGCAGTTAGCTGCAGAGTTTTCAGGTTTGGATGCAGGATGTTGTAGTTGTTCTGTGTTAACAGCAATGGGATCAGGGGCAGTGTCCATATTTGTTCCCGAGACATGCTCCTCAGCAATGGGTACCAATGTTGTCTTGGCCAGTCTGGAGCTATCAGAATGATCCTTGGACGTTCCTCTTTGATCTTCAAAAGCACCTTGTGCATCAAAGGAAGTGGTGGGAATGCATAAGCTGTCAGGTTTTTCCAACTGAAAGATAGGGAGTCCAGGCAAGTGGGTGGTACGTCCTTGTGCAGAATTTCTTTAGCTGGTGATTGAGTGGGGATGCAAATAAGTCTATTTGTGGTAATCCCCATTCTCTTGTGATGGCTTTGAAGATGTCCAGATGCAGCATCCATTCGTGGGCATCTGTGGTAGTTCTGCTTAAAATGGCTGCCAGAATGTTTTCTTTTCCCGGTACAAAAATTGCTTGTAACTGAATGTTGTAGCTCAGAGCCACATCCCATAGGTCCAGTGCCAGCCGGCATAGAGGATATGAATGTGTGCCTCCCTGTTTGTTGATGTACCACATAACTGTGGTGTTGTCTGTCCTTATCATCAACTGACCTTCTTGGAGAAATGAAATGAATGACTGGATTGCCAATTTTACTGCCAGCATTTCCTTTAGATTTATGTGCAGGCACAGCTGGTCTTGAGTCCATAAGCCTTGTATGCACTTGTCCAGCATGTGTGCCCCCCAACCGAGGTCTGAGGCATCTGTCGTGATGGTTTGGCTTGGTTGACTGTTGCAGAAGGGCAATCCTTTGTTTGATTGACAGGCCTGAGCCCACCATAGGAACTCTTGTTTCAGGCATGGGATTATTGGAATTTTGGTTTCTAGGCTGTGCTTGTGTTGGGACCACAAATTCTTTAGGTACCACTGTAGCTTTCTCATATGCAGTCTGGCATGAGGGACCAGAATTATGCAGGATACCATGAAGCCTAGGGCTTGCAGTACTTTTCTTGCAGTTAGATGGTTCTGCTTTGTTAATGCCAAGAAGTAGAGAGGTAGTTGCTCTTGCTTTTCTGCAGTTAGGAATGCCATTTGTTTTGATGTGTCCAGCTCTGCACCCAGAAAAGTTATTCTTTGGGATGGAGTCAGCCTTGACTTTTTTATATTGACTGTATATCCCAGGGCTTGCAGTAGGTAAATGACTCTTTGTAAGTCTCCTGTTAGTTGGCTTTTGTTGTCCGCTTGAATCAGGCAGTCGTCCAGGTAGGGATAAATTTGGATCCCCTGAAGTCTGCAATGAGCAATTACTGATGCCAGGCATTTCGTGAACACTCTGGGTGCAGTAGATACGCCAAAGGGCAATGCTGAGAATTGATAATGCTCTGATCCTGCAAGAAATCTGAGGTATCTTCTGCAAATTGGTCGAATGGGAACGTGCAGGTATGCCTCCTTGAGATCTAGAGTTACCAGCCAAGACTCCTTGCCCAGCATGGGAAGGAGCTGCTGTAGGGTCAGCATTTTGAATTTTGGAACAATGAGGAATGTGTTTAAAGCGGACAGGTCGAGAATAGGCCTCCATTTGTTCTCTTTTCTTGGTACCAGGTAGAGTCTGGAGTAAAATCCCTTTCCTTGCTCCATAGATGACACCTTTTCCACAGCTCTCATTCTTAATAATTGAGATATTTGCTTTAGAGCTTCTGCCCTTTGAGTAGGTGGTAGGTTTGGCATTCCTCTCTTTCCTGGTAGAGTATGGAAATGGAACCTGTAACCTTGGTCTATAGTTTGCAAAATCCATTTTTCCCTTGTGATGCAATGCCAGTTCTTTGAAAATAAGGTTAGCTAAGGGTGCTTCCAGTTGTTCCCTGGCGGTGCCACATCCAAGTCACTGTGATTGTGTTGTTGTAGTGGTGGTGGCTGCCTCGCTGGTTGTTACCTTGCCACTAGCGTCCCCTGTAGGCACCCTGGATTGGTTTCTGCCTCTTGAACGCCTATTCCTGCCTCTCTGTGTCTTAGAGGAGTCTGGAAAGGACCAATTTTGGAGGGCCAGTTCCTGCTAAACCTTGGAGGTTGAACCTGTAAGAAATCTTTCACTGTTTGTACAGATTTCGCCTTCTCTTCCATCTTCTTTAGTACCTGCTGTGCAGGGGAACCAAATAAATTGACCTTGTCCATGGGTGCATCCAAAAGCTTAGATTTGACATGGTCTGGTAATGTCTGCTCTTTCAACCATGCATGTCTCCGGATAACTGTGCCAGTCATGGCTGATCTAAAGGAAGCCTCCAGTGCATCATAGCCACATTTTAAAGAATGGTTACTAACCTGCTGTATGTTATGTACCATTTCCTGAACATATTTTTTATCTAAAGATTCTTCAGAGGACAGTTTTTTAGTTAACTGGTCAAGCATAAACTCTTGATATTGAATCATATGGAATTGGCAGTTCAAAGCTCTAGCTGACAAAGTAGCAGAAGTGTAAACTTTTTGCCCCATCTCTAAGGATCTGGATTCCCTTTCAGAGGGGGGTTTTTAGCAGATGTAGTTGCTACAGCTTTAGGACCCTGGGAGATAGTCTCTGGATCTGCAAAAGGAGCCTTGTATAAATGGTGATGAGTGTCCGGGACCCTGTAGAACCTATCGGGCTTAGCAGGGGCCGGAGGTAATGAATCAGGAGCAGTGCAAGCATCATTAAATGCATCATCTACAACAGAAAGAACTGGAGGTATAGCTAAAGGCCTATGCTGTGGCAAAGGTAGAAAGGTTCTAAGCCTTTTTCTGGAGTCTGAGAAATCTTGCCCCTGCCACTGAAATTGTTCCCTCATAGCATGCAAGGTTTCCCCAAAGGAAAATTCCTCAGGTGGAGAGGCTGAAGGAATGGACTCTTCAGCATCAGAGTCTTCGTAAGGGGAATAAGGAGCCTCAGGAGGGTCTGTATGTTCTGAGTCATCAGAGGAGTCATCTGTGGATACTGGTTCAGGGGGCTCTGCTCTAGGCCTCTTCTCTGGAGGTGGATGAGAGGCCCTGTCTGGATGAGGCTGGGAGCCACGAATTAAAGAAATGAGATCCTCAGCCAAAGAAAGCATATGGGAACTGGTGCTGGGCCTGTGAGAGAGGGGTTTAACAGGCACCGTTTTAGAAGCTTTAGCTGCTTTAGCCCTGGCAAAGGCCTTAATAGACATGGCTGCAGGAGGCCTAGCAGCTCCACGCAGGGGTTGAAATATCCAAGGAATAGTGTCTGATAATTCCTGAGAAACCGCAACAGAAGGTTGGATTTCAAGCCGATTCCACCAGGCTAGAAGAGGCCCGGTAGAAGGCATGTTTTGCCGGGGAAGAACTGCTTGTTCGGTTTCAGCGAAACCGAGACACTCGTGGTTGGCTTAACTGCGGCGCAAGAAACTGCGGGACGCAGTGTCGGTCCTTTTCCCGCGCTTTTGGTAATTTGTGAAGTCGAGGGTCCGACGGCATGATATAAGCAAATTCAGAGCCGAAAACTGTTCTGCAAATTCCGACCGACGCCTAAGCATCCGTCGGTTAAAAGAACAGGCTAGACAAGCTGCTACGTCGTGGTCTGGGCCTAAACAAGGTAAGCAGTAAGAGTGGAAATCTTTATGAGGTATTTGTTTCCCACAAGTTAAACAGTTATTCACTTTTTCTGACATCGGCTGAGGCAAGAAAGAGTCCCCAACGGGGTACTTAGCTTTTAGAAGTCTTCGAAGTAGTATTCGGTATGAAATCTCTGGTTCTGACCGACCGGCACTTGCGAACAGCTTCTGCTTCGGGCGCCACGCGGCAAAAAAGACTGGGGAAGATGGCATCGGCTGATGCCTTTATACCCGAAAAACTGCAGCTATGACGTCGGGTGAAGTGCGACACCAGCCGAAGCCAGACCCAGACTTTGGAATCCGGCCGACCGAAGGGCTGCCTGACGACAGGACTACCCATTTGTAAGGACTGCAGATGCATCCTTGAAGGACATCTGTACTTTTGAGAAGCTTTACTGACAGTGTTAATGCATAATTTGCTACTCTGTACTTATGTTGGTACTTAATTGTTGTATTCATGTAAGTTTGGCCCTGCTAAAGGGCTCCAATAAAGCGCCCTTATTAGCTTGCATCAACAAAGCAACCTTAATAGCCTTCTAAACTAAATCCACCACCCCCTTGCAGCTTACTAATCAAAGGAATGGACATTATGGATATACAATTTCCCAACTTCTCTTTAGCCAGCTTGTTGGGCATATGAATCTTGAGACAATGTACTAACTTGTCTCATGTTTACAGACAGCCACGTAATCCTTAAAGAAGTAGACACAATAAGCGAGAGATGTACTTACACAATGACACTGGATGCTAAACTCTCGCCTACAAAGTGCGCATCAGATTGTCGAAACCATGCATAGAAAACCAATCTCACACAGCATGCAAAACACACACAGATTAACATACATTAAGGCACTTAAAAGCAATCTTCCTAAACAACAAACATTGCCTAAACTGCCCATTACCAAAGCTATATCTCAGCAAGCCCAAAGGCACTCAGAAAAATCAACACCTAAAATCACTCATACTGTCACTCTTAGTGGAACCTCAAACATGAAGCCCCTAAGGCAAGCAAATACACTTCCCAGGACTGTCGTCATAGGGAACGCCATTGTGAGATATACTGATGCTCCTCTAACTAGACTGAACAAGAAGATGTTAGTTGCTTATCTGGAGCCAGGATCCAACAAATCATACAAATACTTAAGTCATTACACCACAGGTACCAGTATGATTCTATCATAGTCCATTGTAGGTGTAAATGACCTGAGATGTACCTTCCTAGACTACATGAAGAGAGATATTATGAAGCTTTCAGACTATGTTATAAGAAAACAGACATTACAGAGCTTTCAAGCTATATGTCTCAGGCTAGTATGAGCCTACCACTGATCAACATATTGCCATCACTGAGGGTGAGGCTAAACTAGGACCACAAAATGACTGATTTCAACAATTAGCTGTCTTACTGGTGTCACTCTAAGGTGATCCAATATTTGTCAGCTTGGGAGGATATAGTTAACAGACCATTTTGCTTTGTCAAGGATGGTCTACATCTTTCCCCTCTAGGCTTTCAAATATCGGCTAAATGTTTATCCACTTCGATAGTGCCTTTTTTCAGCAATGCCAAATTGATAAACCTACCAGCATAGTAAAATCAACTCAACTGAACCTCAAAGGTGCTGCTACTCAATGCCAAGAGCCTAAATAAAAAAATAATTCTTCAAGTCCTCCTTACACATCTGTGCAGTTATACCAAGACATGGTTTAAAGAGTCAAAGTGTATCCCAACAGTGGAAAGTTTCAGTGCCTTCTACACTTTTAGACCAGTAGCTGCACAGAGAAGGGCTAAAGGAGAAGGTGTCTTGATATACATCATCATCAAGCACATTTCTAGGGTGGTCATACAGGATGACATGCTGGATCCACATGCAGATCACCACAGGAAAAAATCCTGTACCTTATTCTAGCCAGCTACAGGTCATCCTCCATGTCCCAAGAAACTCACAATGCATATTTGGATGTACTGGAAACACATACCAAACAACCTAACACCTTACTTAATGGAAACTTTAATTAACCCTCTACAGACTGGGAATCCTACACAGCTTCAGATCTATGGCACAGAAATTCCTGCACTTCGTAAATACAAACACTCTTGACCAAATAGTGAATATGCCCACTACAGTCTCCAACATACTGGAACTCATGCTCACAAATATGGGAGACTGCTGCACCCCCAATGTCTCATCTTCCCTGGTAAGGTCTGAACATAAAGCTGTCTCCTTTGAAATCAAAATCAACTCTGCAATCCCATTAAAACCAGTAACAGGAACTATTGCAATTCAAATTATCTTTTATTAAGTGATGGTTTGTCAAAATTCAATGCCCTTCCAAACCCAGAGAGCACAGCATCCTATGATGATTTGCTCACAGAAACTCTGTACAACCATGGCAAAAATCAGGAAGGGCAATTCCCATAATGATAAAAACTCTCTTGTTAAAGTTAATGGGCAACTAAGAGGGCTAATTAGGTCAAACAAATCCAACTTTGAGGTTAAGATAGCCTCCCTGGTGAAGGATAGCCTTTTTCAACAATGTCAAAAATATCAAGGGCAGTACACAGCAATGTGCTGACCTAGTGGTTAATGGTGCCACATTCACTGAGCCTGGCAATATCACAAACCTGTCAGTGGACACATTCAGTTCCAACTTTACCCTCCTCTCATCCACAACCATCCCCAAGAATTATCCTCAAACATAACCACTCCAGCCTTAAGCAGGAAGCACGTACTGGCTTGTGCTTGCTAAAGAAAAGAACACAGCCTCAATGGGCCCTGATAATATCCCAGGATACTTCCTGAACAGTCTAAAATATGACCTATCAGGACCATTGGAATCATTAACTACAGTCTTAAAACAGGCTTTGTGCAATGAGAATGGAGAACCATGATGGTCATCCCCCTTCATAAGGGAGGACCTTCAACAGATTTTGGAAATTACAGACCCATTAGTCTGACTAGTCTTATTTGCAAAGTCATGGAAAGAGTTACTATGGAATTTATTAACAAGGACATAGGAGACCTCCAGACACTGTATCCATCCCACTTTGGCTTTGTTAAAGGAAGGCCATGCTTACTGAACCTGGTGGACTTCTTTGAAAAGGTTACTAAAGCAATGGATGAGGGGAAAACAGTGCATACTGCTTACCAAGACCTGGCTAAAGCATTTAATACAGTACCTCACTTGGGCATTGTCAACAAACTTAAGAGAACTAGGAATAAACCCCTTTATAACATGCTTTAGACTTGGTGAGGTGACTTCCACAAAGAGGGTAGTCACGAGTGAAGTCCCCCAGGGATCTGTAGTAGGCACACTCCTCTTTGGCATCTACTTCTCAGATGTCAAAACCAATGTCAAAGGCCTCTGGCTAACCAAGTTTGCAGAGGATTGCAATCTGGGAGTAGTCACTGCATCCCCCAAGATAAGAACATCCTACAGGAAGGTCTTACACTGACAAATGTTTGGTGCCATGGCTTAAAACCCAATACCAAGAAATACATTATAGTACCTTTTGGGAAGTCGACAACCCTGGGTAACTATGTCATCAATAAATCACTCAAAAAAGTTGATTCAGTATTCTGGTATCTGGGAACTCATGTAGGCATTAACCTAGCCTTAGATCAACATACATCCAAGTTAGTAAAAAAAAAAAAAAAAATCCCTCTATGTTGCTCAACTTATAAGCAAGGGCTTGGCATCTAGGTCCAGACAGGTCATCATACCACTATACTCAGCCCTCATCATACTCATTACAGAGTAAAATTCCCCCATCAGTATGTACCTGACCATACATGTGCAGCAACTAGAATGTCCACAAAGGTTCTTTACAAAAAGAATACAGGGAGCAAATAAAATGTCCACAGCTGACTGACTCAAAGCCCTGTCTCTTTATTCAGTATCAAACAGACTTCTGAGAGGAGATTTTTCCTGGCGTACAAGGTATCCCTGGGACCCTGTTTTGATGAACTTTTTCCACATTCGCAAAACAAACATCAAAATCTCAGATTAAAATACCTAAATTTTGCTTGTGATGTAAATAGGACATATTGGAGACACAGATTTGTTTCTCAGAGAATTCTTATTCTCTGAAACAGGCTCATCATCCATTTGAAGCAGAGTTCCTCCCTATTTAAGTGTAACTTGGTCCAATGGATGGGTAATTGGAAATTCACTCCTGGTCTGGCACCTATGTCTCCGATGGATAGATGTAGTCAGTAAATCACTCCATATATAAGTCAAATTTGTTAGTCACATTACAGCTGCAAGGCTAGGCTTATAAGGGCCCTAGTGGTCATTAGCCTAGGACACACCCATGAACCTATGGAAATCCTGTACAACACAATTAAACACCATTCAAAAATCTTTAAGTTGATATAATTTTCAGACAAAACATCCTCTTGTGTGCTTTCACTACTAAATGAAGTTTGAAAATTGGAATTTTGGAAGTCTACCATGGATACACTACTCTATTTTAAGCTAAAACTAAATCAATGCACAGTGAGTAGCATGGACTGCAGTTTATTCCACAATGATTCTGCACACTGATTGCTGTTTGTTTACATGAAATAAGTCTGACATTTAAACAAGTTATACTGAGGAAGGGGATTTCTATGAACATGTGTTAGACAAACTTGCTAGAGAGGCAGAAATGAGCGGCAGAGGTCAGCCTGCCCTTCACAGAAGAAGCCCTCTGCAAGACTGCCATTTGACAGAAGGTGAGTGATACAGCATCAGCAAGGATTAACAGTGGCTGCTTCAGTATTGTCAAGTAACATACAGAGCAATATATAGATTTGTTATAGACACATGGAAGCACATGTTTATGCATGCGTCTACACACATACACCCAAGCACCATAGCCCTGCTTTAGAAGTACACCCGTTGAACTACTCAAGAGACAGAAGCACACAAAATCTCACAATTCCTAGTGGATAACATACATGAATCCAGTTTCTCGGACTCTCTTTCAATATTCTTGAATGTAAAGGGAAGAGATGAACAGGTCAAAAAAGAAAGGGAATCCAGTGGACATAAATGGGTGGTAGGAATAAAAATATCCAGAAAAATAATTCCCCATGATAATGGGAACTAGAGTTGCATCAGCTTAGCCTATTTTTCATCAGTGTGTGACAGCTTTACAGATATAAACAGCAAATACAGAATTCATTCATGATCTGGATTAAACATCTCCACAATCCCTAACAGCCTACACCACTCCAGTTGTACAGTAGTGAACAGCACTGCATAAATTCAGTGAAAATAAAAAGAAAGCAGTGCTATGAGGAAAAGAATACCTTCAAACATTCTGAATAATCTGCAGTACTAACACAACCTCAGTTTGTGATCATTTATGCCATCAGATCTTTTTATTTTACAGAATTCTCTCACTATTACTTTGATACTAGCAGAGCAGTAATATACAAGTTCAAAATCATTAAGCCCATTTGCATTCTTTTTTAGACAATACTGATGCATACTTTTTTGTTACAGCTAATGCCATTTCCTATTTACGCTGTTCCATGTTACATATGACTTTTGAGCAATCTGATCAAGTGCAAGAAACTTTTAGGGATACTTTGCCTCCATTACTTGCCAATTAGCAACCCCCTTCAGTTAACTGATTTATTCATTCCCCATTACTGAGTGAGGGTCGACTGTAACAGACTATCATTAAAGCTATGAGCCCCCATGTTTTTTTTTTTTTTTTGTGTTTGCTTCTCAAGCCCTATTCCCTGCACCTGCTCAATGACAACCAATGGGCAACAGCTCTGCAACCCCCCCTCAGTCCTAAAAAGGGTTGATGTCAGCAGGTTGTCCTTCCCACTCCTACCCACAGCAAACACCACTCTGTTATTTATTTGGTCACCAACAAGAAAATCCAGTCAAAACTCATGTACCCCTGAGCACATGCACTCCTCTGCCCCCTACAGAATGGGCACATCCACTTTCCATGCCTGTGCCATCAAGCCACCAAGCTACAAATCAAGATTAGGTTCCTTGAGAGACGAACAAGACTTTGTCCCTCTATGCCACTAGCACAGGCTACAGGATCATTTAACAGTGAATGGCAGTAGACATTTTAGAATTAGGTATAGTCAAAAGTACATATTTTCTGCATTGGCTACATGCATACAACAATCAAGCCTGGACTACAACCAAGATTACTTGGAGCAAGCCAAGTACTGGAGTTGCTGATGAGGGGAGTTCAACTGAATGGCTGCTGTCACCTCTTCTATCTCAGGGGCATGCACGACAATTGACTCACTGCTCTACTCGCCTCTAGTGGCAGCAGAGGTCAACTGCACCATCAGTACTGGTTCACAATGTATGCATGATTCATTAAGCAGTGCACAAAATATAGCTGGTGCTGGCAAATGTCCAGAAACATGCAAATGTCACAGACCGGTACTTTACACCCCCCCTTCCAGTGTGCGTGCATATCTATAATTGGTGAGGTTACAACCAGATACTCCTTCCCACTCACCAGAGGGAAGTCAGAAATACATTTCCTAAAGTGGCAGTCCCTCCAGTTGTCTCAGAAGACAAATGGCCTTCAGGCCATTTGAAGGGGACTGAAGGTCAGCAGGCACAAGAGTGAAAAGTATGCATCTGCTATAATAAACACATATTCCAAGCACTTAAACTTACCTGGCCATTTTTTCTGACCATGATGTTGTCACTATGCCTGTCTCCAATTCCCAGCACATACGTGGCTACACAGTAGCCAGCACACGAAAGAGTAAATTCTTCAATTGCTCTCTCCAGTTCATCACTGCATTAATAAAAGGAATGAAAGTGTTAGGTAGGAAGGATGGCAACACAACTTGCCCTGTTATACATTAACTAAAAACATATTAATTGATGCAATTGAGAATAAAAGTTTGTCACAGCAAACATACATTAGCTTAATGCATTCAATTTTAGTCTCCTGCTGCTTAGGACTAAATAGTTTAATTAGACAGACCACAGGATAAACAACCAACCTTAAAAGTAATGTTACTCCAGAGGACACTGGACATCTTGGTCCCTTATTCTGTTCAGCAAGGGGTTATGACACTGGCTGGAATACTGGCTAGATGATCCTTTCCAAGTTGCTAGATAGCTTATTCTAACACAGTGCTGCCATATGTTATAATATACTGTCACTGGGAATGACCAATATAACTTTAAAGATCTGAATGAAATATGATCAATAAACAGGTCTAAGTGACATTTAAGAAAACACTACTTCAAAGAGATTGGGCCCTGCCTGCGACACTGGTGATTTGAGTTCAGTTAGAGACTCTGACCCCTGAAAGGTCAGCTAGGGGGAATAGGGAAGAGCAGTAGTTTTGCCAATTCTGCTATCCCAGGGCAGGGTTTAGAGTTTAGCACTAGCAGTAAGTGATACATAACACTGACAGTAATCTAGAGGTATGACTATATGTAATGCACATTGGGAACTGGGCATGGCAGTGGGTATGGCATTCAAAAAAGCCTCCACAACTGTAAGAATGGCCTCATACAGGGATGCCCTAATCTCTAATCAGGATACTTTCCCTAGCTTCTTCCAATAAGGATTTCTCTGCTTGATGTGCCCTGGTTCAAAGGGGTAAATAAGAATGGTATGAGGGAAGGTAAGGAAGATGACTGAAAAGGGGAGCTCCAGGACATGACTGATCACAGACAATTGTGATGGGGGCCAAAAAAAGCAACAATAATAGAACATTTTACAAGGGATTGGTATTGTCAAGAGCAGATGACACTGGCAAACACTCTTTTAAGGAGAAACCAAGGTAGATGGGAGTGGAAAGTGTGCATACATCAAGCAATCAGAAAAGACAGAGAACATACACATATTTGTTTATTTACTTATCCATCTAAGCAGATTCAGTTGTAGTCTGGGACATGAAAACAAGCCATATATAGGTAATCTCATTCTCACATTCTTGACTTCAGTATGAAGACAATGACTCAAGGGTGTGGGTATAGGATGATGATTTTTTGAGAAAAAATATGTAGGGGTGACAGTGGAGGAGATGACAAGCAAGTTACAGTGAACATTCAGGTATAGGGTTATCATGCACAGTGTCTGGAGGCTCAGTCCCTTGAGAAAATAAGCTGATGTATTTGCAACCTTCAAATTTCCCAAAATGCATTAATATTTCCAGAGTTCCTTGTGGTGTTCGCCAAAATAAAAATTACCAATTCCAGGCATATTACCTTAAGCCTTTGACTCTGTCCACTAAAGCCACAGACAAATCATTCAACTGTATCAGTCCTTGCCAAACAGTATCATCAGTGGCTCAAATGGTTTAGATACTTGTCTTTGATACTCCTGCACAATCAGAAGGCAGTGTGCTCTGTTCCCTTAACAAGTACCTAGACATTCTTAATACTTCAGCAATACACTAATGTGACATGAGCTGGAGGTGTGGGTTTCACCTTAAGGTACCATCCTTCAGATAATGAGTTAAGCCAATGTCCCTTTTGCCTGATCTGAAGGTAGCTAAGGTGGTACTGCTGATTTATCTGGTGATAGTTCAAGGCCATTTCAAAGGTAACAAGACAGATTTTGACAGACAAAAGGGGTACGTTTATGAGCAGTAAACAAAAATACATGCACAAACAACTTGCCTTATATAAACAACACACACACAACATGCATGAACAGAATACAAGACAGAAAGACTACAAATCTGTGTAAAATTAGGATGCACCTATTTTAAACACCTCTAAATTCCCTTTAAAAAAACTACCAATTCATACCTTATAACCTAACTTTGTCAGTTTCATTAAACTAACTCACTGTCCTTTCATTTAAAGTAAAACATTTTTATGCAGCTGCTTTTAATATTGTCAATGAACTCATCTTTTGCTGCAACACAAGAATGGAGGGAACTTGTACAGTTCATAAACGTATAATGGAAGAATAACTTTTCTCTCTTTGCATTCCACCTTCCCCATTTTACATTCAGAATCACACATCATACAACTTCCTTACAAGAGTAAAACAAAGTGTATTGATCACTTTCTAAAGCACGTTTGTTTTATTTTATTTATTTGACATTTGTTGACCGGGATAGTCCGACTGGATACATGTCCATTTTCAGTGGAGGCCTGGGGAGAAAGGCTCCAACATAGATACATTAGCAGAATGTTACATATAGTAAAATATTTGTGAGGAAAACAATTTTACAGACTTCTACAAACATCCTAGATATAGCTACAACAAATACAGAAATTCTAGTACAGACTTTTGCAAACATGCTAGCTTAAGATGTGACAAATATAGATTATGAGTTTAGTTTCTGTACATAGATCCTATTGGGGTTACAGGCCCCTTACCTCAGGTGAACATTTACAAAATGATTTAAAGGCATCTTTTTATGGTCAGATTCAGTCAAACAAGTATAGAGTTAGATCAATTCCATAATTAAAAGGTTTAGCTTCTCTACCAGGGTGAGCCAGAGGAAATGTATACCCTGGTTTAAAGGAAAAGCGCTAATCAAGGCTGGAGCATGGACAAAGTCAATGTGACTTGAAATGAAGTTTTAGACTCTTCTTGAATTGGGCTAAGGAGGTAGTAAGAGTAAGGTTGGGAGGGAGGGAGTTCCATATTTTAACTATGGCACTGGCAAACAGTGAGTCACCCCCAGAATTATAGGACTTGATTGTTTGGACAAGCAGGCTATTTGATGAGCGAAGAAAGTCTAGATTGGTGTAAGGAATGATTATATTTTTCAGTGCAGGGGTGTTGTCAGGTTGTTTGAGAATTTTAAATGCTTCTATAAGTTGGTTTAGCTGGAGAAGGTTTGGCAGCTCTATCCAGCCAAAGTTTTTTAGGATAAGGCAGTGGTGTGTCCTATAGGGCATGCCAGTTGCAAATCTGGTGATATGATTATAGCAACTAGAGAGTTTGTTAAGGTTAGTAAGCATGGGAGAGGCATAAAGAAGGGTAGAGAGCAGATGCGAGTGGGCAATGGTTGCTTTAGACATTGGAGTTAGGAAAGATTTTATCCTATAAAGTGACCCAAGTTTCTTGTTTACAGATTTAATGGTTTGGTTAATATGCGTGTCGAATCCAAGATTGTTGTCAATGGTTACTCCTAAAAGTTTTGTATAGGGGTCTGGGGAGATGATAGTGCCATTGTTAGATTTTATGGTAAAGGATGTTGTAGAGGATTTACGGGTTGGGGAGAAGAGTAGCAGTTTGGTTTTGTTTGGGTTTAAGATCAGGTGACGATCAGAGAGCCAGTTTTCAACTATGGTAAATGCATGCTGGGTTGTTGATAGTAGGTTTATTGGAGAGGTGTCAGAACATACTAGTGTAGAGTCATCTGCATATTGAATGCAGATGGCATCTGGGATGACTGTATGGAGGTCATTAATAAAGACTGAAAAGAGAACAGGTCCTAATATGGAGCCTTGAGGAACTCCTATGATATTAGGTAACAGACAGGAGAGCTTGTTCTGCCATAGCACTGCTTGTTGTCTACCAGCGAGGTAGGCATGAAACCATTGGAGAGCTTGGTTATCTAAGGATAAGTTTTTCAGAGTGTGGATGAGTAGCTGATGGTTAACCATATCGAAGGTTTTGGACAGGTCCAGAAAGAGGGCTGAAGATATTTTGTTGTTATTCCGGTTTTGGTTAATCACATTGGTAAAAGAGAGCAGGGCAGTAGATGTACTGTGATGGGGTCTAAATCCATGTTGTCAGTTGGTCAGGAGTTTATTCTGAATGAGATAGTATAGGAGTTGTTTGTGCACACACTTCTCCATGATTTTGGCAAGTGGTGACAATATGGCTATCGGTCTATAGTTAGATAGTTCTGTAGATGTGCTACCTTTATGGAGTGGTATAACGTAGGATATTTTCCAGATTGAGGGGATTGTGGCTTCTGTTATGGTTCGATTGATTAGGATCGAGATGGGGTATTCTATGGCATCTGCAGCTTTTTGCAGGTATTCAGCTGGGAGAAGGTCTGCTGAGAGGGTAGTTGGCTTTAGTTTCTTCAGTAAGGATCGGATGAAAGATGTGGAGACTGGTTGGAGGTTAAAGGAGAGTAGCGAGTTGGGTTTTACAATTTAATTTCCACTCACACATGTTAAATTTGCAAATGACTGAATTTTTAGTTTCACTATTTACTAACCTTTTCTGTATAACCAAATGTCATGAAAAGTACTCAGCAACAATTTACATTTGCAAAACATTCTGAGTGTGTGTTGTATAAAATCACATGCATACTTTCCATGTTTGATGACCTGCATTATCTTTAATGTTTAATTTAAATAGCAAACATAGACATTTCAGCTTCTGTCTTAATAAGGAATCATAATGTTGAATACCTAATGTGTAAAACTGCCACTTACCATCTACAGACATCTCTACAAAATCCTGATATGCCTTTTCTATTACCTTATTATACACTTAGCTTTCTTCTTTGCCAGTCTATTATAGGCAGCTTCCATTCTCTCATCAAATTTCCTAATTCCATAATCTGCTGCCCTGCTCCTTGTTTATTCCTCTTTTCTTTCTCTCGGCATACTACTGCATACATTGCTTTGATCCTTCTCAATCAACAGAACAAAATTAGAATAAGGTTTAGGGTTTGAAGTAGGTGGTTTATCATACTGAACTTTAACTTGCACTGAACATTAGCGCACACACAAACCAGTAATTAGTACAAAATTCATAGCTGAACATCAATGGCAAATTATAGTATAAATGATTTACATGGAATTGTTTATACAAAACTAAGACTGCGGTACTACTAACTTTTTCTAAAGATGCAATGTTAATCTGAGAAGTTTATTCTGCCCATCGTTGAATTGAAAAAGAAAGTTATGCACTCACATTAACATTCCATCTATGCTGTCCATTTTCATTTTTCCTCAGTTGATGGATTCAGATCCAAGACTCTGTTCTGACTCGGACACTTCTACCAGATCACTGGGCCCTAGAACTCTCAAGCTCCTCACATAATGCCACACCAACCTAACATACTTCAGATTGAGTTTGCTGCCCTAGATATAAAAGGACAACCTATTACAAAAATTACCAAAGGTAGAAAGGAAAAGGGAAGATGGAGCTCAAACAAGGAACAGAGGTTCCTGTACGACTCTTAGATATCTCCAGAAGCAAAAGGATGGGGGTAGGTGGGTGCGATGTTGAGTGAGAATGAAAATGGACAACACAGATGGAATGTTATGGTGAGTACATACATTTTTCATCTGATGCTATTTTCATTCATTCCTCAACTATGTACCAGCCTATGAACTGATGGGACAGAGTCCCTAGTTACTATAACCTTAGGAAGCCCTTATGGAAGGATATTCCGGAGCACTGCCGAGACAAAGGCTTCTCTGTTCCTGGAAATTAAATCCAACTTGTAATGAGCAATGAAAGTGTGGGGATTAGCCCAAGTTGTAACTGCACAAATGCCATCTAAAGAGACCCTGAACCAAAAAGCTGACAAAACCACCACAGACCTCATGGAATGGGCTCTAGGAGATTTTGGTAAAGATAATCCTAATTTACTGTACACAAAGGTTATACAGTCAACCACTTGGCCAATGTAACTTTAGATACTGGTTTGCCTAATCTGGTAGGAGAAAAGGAAACAAATAACTGGTCAGATTTCCTAAAGTCTTTGGTTTTATGAGAAACTTAGGGACGTAGGTGGACAGTGGTCTCACCTTCAATAACCACATCACCACAACAGTCAGGAAATCCTTCTGTGTGGCACACCTCATCACTAAGGGCTTTTCATCCGGAAAAAAGGAGGTCATTGTCCCACTGTACTCATCCCTCATTAGACCCATTATAGAATACAATGCCCTATTTGATATGTACCACTCAAGACATCTGCAATAACTGGAAAGGCCACAGAAATACCTCACTAAAAGAATCACAGGCCTAAAGCAAATGCCCTATGCTGACCGTCTAAAAAAACTCCAGCTATACTCTTTCACATATTGTCTACTCAGAGGCGATCTCTGCTTAACATACAAGGCCATGTCAAACCCAGAGCTGTTGGACATGCTACACTTAAAGAAATCCCAATCCCTCAGAGCCACACACTCCAGGGATCTAAACCTTGTCATCACAATGAACAAAACATGCTGGAGGGATAGGTTCCTGACCGAGAGACTCCCCAGACTCTGGAATAGACTGCCCATACATGTCAAGCAGAGTGCCTCTTTAGCCCTCTTCAAAAGGAACCTTGACAATTGGATGGGAGATAGGGAATTCACCCCAGGGATCATGTCAGTTGCCCTGCTAGACAGGGGTTTAGGGAAGTAAATATTGTGGGAAGAAATAGCCAGGGAATTGTTATGGCTAGACCTGCATAGGCCCCTAGGGCCGATAGCCTAGTACCAACCTATGAAAGTAAAAACCCAGTTGTCTATGTACATCCAAAAGTAACATATACTCCCCTTTATTTAAAAAACAGGGAAATAAAACTGGTAGATTAATGACCTGGTTTATATCCGACTCAGAAGCTACCTTAGTTAAACAGGAGATTTGTTCACAATGACACCATGTCTTTGTGAAAAATCAGGTAAGGAGGCTTTGAGGATAGTGCCTGAACTTCAGATACCCTTTTAGCTGATGTAATAGTAACTAGAAAAATGGTTTTCCAAGATAAATATTTAAAGTCTGCTTTGGTTGAAGGTTCAAAGGGAGATTGAGTTAAGGCCTGAAGCATTATATTTAAATCCCAAGGAATAGTAGGATCTTTTAATGGAGGTCTATGCAAGAAGGCTTCCTTGAAAAAGGCCTTGCATAGTTTAAAAGATGCTAAAGTAGAGTTACTTTCATCCAGATGGAAATTAGAAATGACAGCTAACTGGACTCTAACAGTTGAGAAACTAGCTCCTTCACTGATGATTGAAGCACAAAATTCTAGGATCGCTTGCATAGGTGCTGACAAAAGATCCAGAACTTTGCTAAGTGCCCAAAAAACAAATCTCTTCCATTTAGTCTTGCTAAGTCTTTCTGGTAGAAGCCTTATGGGAAAACAGCAAAAGGTGACTGACTAGGGAGGAGAGCCTAGGCTGTCTAGCTATAAATGGAACTGGAGAAACCATGAGGTCAGCTTGAGGCCTGTTATATCTGGATGATTCATACCTGTCGTGTGTCACAGGGGGTATGGAATTGGATACAGAATCCAAGGGGGGGGGGTGTAGAAGATGAGGCCAGAGGTAAGGCAATCAAATCTGGTGAGGCCAAAAGGGTGCAATAAGGATAAATGTGCTCTTCAACTAAACTGCTTTTGATAGAAACGTGGAAATTAGTGGCAAGGGAGGGAACACAAAGGAGATCAGTGGTACAGTCATGAACTACAGCATCTCTCAGTGACTCCTCCAATGGAGAGATCAAAGCAAAGAATTTGTTGAGAGGACATGCAAATAGATCGCAGCATGGCTGGCCCCATTGATGGAAAATTCTCTATGCCACACTGACATTGAGAGATCACTAGTGAGGTAACAGAATGGATCTGTTTAGTTTATCTGCAATTACAATGTATTTCCAGAGAATGTGCATTGCTATTAGAAAGCGATTAGAAGAGATCATCCATTGCCCTACTCTTAGATTCTCAACAAACAGGGTAAGAACTGGTTCTCCCTTGTTTGTTGACTTACCAGACTACTGTCATATTATCAGTCTGTATTGCAATTGTCCCAGATGAAAAAAATGTCTTGAAAGGCCTGCAATGCTAGGAAGACAGCTCTCATCTCCAGAACATTGAGGGAACCATATATTTTGGACTGCCCTTTCCAAGTAGTGCCTCCCCTCCCAAACTGGTAGGTGCCCATGGTCAATGTGGCCTTGGGTAGGGGAAGGACAAAGGGACAGCCTTTGTGGAACTGGTTTGGACAAATCCACCATAGAAGATATATTTTGCACGCTTGCACATTCTTGACTGGTATGGATAATGGATATTGGAGAATGTACCATTGAATCGACAGAGTCCACTGAAGGATTCTTATATGGAACCTGGCCAACGGGACAAGGGTGATAGCTGCTGCCATGGAACCCAAAGCCTGTTGCATCAGCTGGACTGGAAGAGATGAATTCTGGATCATCTTTTGACTTGGGACTGCAGTGTGTTTGAGTGGAGGGAAGAGAGGCTATTTGACTGGCTGTGTCCAAATTAGTGCCTATAAACTCCAGACTCTGTAATTGATTTATTCCTAGATGAAAACACAACTGAAGCAAGTAGTCCCTTGCTTGCAGTAGTCAATGCCTGATTGGGGCACAGTAAGGAGCCAGCCATCTACATATGGAAACTGCCACTACCATGCATTTGGTGAACACATTGGGGGCTGTGGTGAGAACAAAGTGCAGTTCTCTGAACTGGTAATGACTGGCTCCCAGCCAGACATGTAAATGTCTCCTAGAGCACCTGTTAATTTTGATATGATAGTACACATCCTGAAGGTCTATCAAGCACATCCAATCGTCCTTTTGTAGCACAGGCAAAATGGACTTAACTGTAACCATCCCAAACTTTGTATACTGAACAAACTGGTTTAACTTGCTGAGATCCAGAATTGGTCTCAAGTCTTCTTTCATTTTTGGCACTATGAAAAATCCTGAATAAGTTCTGGACCGTCTCTAGTATGGGGGGAACCTCTTGGATGACTTTTTTCTAGCATCTTTTTTTTTTTTCCTAGAGATGATACTTCCCTCTAACTGGGTGGATCATCGGGATTTTCTTCACAACTGTGGGAGGGGCAAGGAAAAATGGTGTGGTATGACCACTGCATATGATCCTCTGCACCCAAGAATCTTTTCTGATACATAGCCAGGCTCCCTGGTGCAGAGATAAATGACCCCCAACTACCTCCAGAGAGGAACAGTTGGGCTTCCCTTTAGGAGTGCTTATAGGGCCTATCTGAGAATCAAACTCTAAAACCCTGGTTCTGCAGATCACCTCTGCTGCAATAATGGCACCTTCCACTTGAGTTCCTCCCTCTGCCCTGGGGGAACTATCTCTCTGTGAATCCTGGAAAGGACCCTTGGATTTCTTAAACCAGTTCTTTCTACCACCTCTCTGGTTCCTAGAGAAGGGTCTTTGAGAGGTAAAAAAAAAAAATGTACACCTACAGCAGATGGGGTCTTTCTCTCTTGCTCACACCTGGAGAGCATGCCCTTAACCTTGGGGCCAAATAGAGATAAAGGGCGCATTGACAAATGAAGACTTAAATGGTTTCACAAAATCACAAGCACATCCAGTCATGTCTTCTGATGGCTATGCCTGAACCCACCACCTGTGAGGTACCTGCCACAGCATGGAAGATCAACCTCATAGACACATTTGAGATAGATTGGAGTGTGGCCAGTTGTGAAGAGATTCTATTTCCATCCTCGGATGACCTGGACCCAGAAAGAGATGTGATAAGTTCCTTGATCAAATATCTTTGCAATCTCGTCAAATGTGCCAAGTAATTCAGTGACCTAAGGGCAAAGGTCACTGAAGCATATACATGTTTCTCAATTCTCTCCAATATCCTAGACACTCTATTAGGGGGATGGACAGAATAACTCTGTTCTGCTAGTTCTTTCTTTGTAGCTGCTTCCACAACCATGGCATCGACTGGTACTCCCTTGCTCCAGTGTGCACAGTCTTTAGAGAGGGCTAGAATGTATCCAGTCTTGTTGTATCGACTCAAATGCATCCGTCTCCTTCCATGTCTGCCAAGACATTAGGTCAATGAGCTTGTCAGTGGGGGGGGAGGGGGGGTCACCCAAGTAGCAGATGGGTCAGAGCTGAAAGCCTCCAGGAATCCAGATTCCTCCTAGGAGGTGGAGCGTCAGAAAACCAACCATCTTTTTGGTTCAGGAGCTCTAGGATGTCTTCAAAGGAGAAGTGATCAGGTGGTGATCTGGAGGATCCCTCCTCCTCCTCAAAATCAATGTCCTCTGTGAAAGATTCCTGAGGAATCTAAGTGTCTCCTCTTACACATCATCTTTCGAGGGACTTCTTCAGTAGGGTGTTCTGGGAAAGTGTCAGAAGAGATAATGTCCAAATGGACTGGCTGGAGAAACATTTGGGTTGACTGTCCCAATGGTAGGGATGGTTACGGCTAACAGCAAACAACATTATGAAGCAGGCTTGTCAGATTTGAGGGGGGCAGAGAGGTCTCTTGTCTGACCAAGGAGAAAACTGTCTCCACAAACTCAAAGGCAGAACACCTAGGGAAAACTAAAGTCAACAACTCTGAAGCTGGAACCTCTCAGATTGTCATCTCCTGCAACCCCACCAGCACTCCACCTGAGGAGGGAGTTGGACTAGAGCTACCCAGCACTGAGGCTCTGAGGGGAAGAGATGGCTGTGAAAGTTTCAGAGTAGACTCCAAACACCTGCATCTGGTGCTGATGCTTTGGCTCGGAGAGTCCTCCGCCTCTGAAATACTCAGTGCCAATCAGCTCAGGGGAACCATCGGAGTCGAAGAGCAAATAGTCTTCAGATCCGAAGTCAACTTCCCCAGTCAGGGATCTCAGAAACAAAAGCTCCAATGCAGAAGGTCAGATGTAAGAAGGAAATACCACAGGACATGAAGAGATGTCAACTCAAGGGCACAGTAGTGATTGGAGCTGGAAGGATCCCCATCTGGACTATTTGCCAAAGGAACTCCGGGCCTTCACCGACCTCGAGAAGTATGGCTGGAGTGGAGGGCACAGCAGTCAGTTCAGGCCTAGACCTTTTCACTTTTTTGACTGGTGGCTCATCAGAGGAACCCAATGTCAGATGCATTCAAGAAGCTAATCATTTAAGTCTCTGGTTTTCAAGGTAAAGTTTCAAAGCTGCTAAGTGACTTCTAAGGGTTTGGGGATGAAGGCCTGACAAATACTACAGGAGGTATTGGTTGTGTTCTTGGCCTAGGCAAAACAAGCAGAGCTCATACGAGTCTTTATGTGGAATTTGCCTTCCACACCTACACTTGCCCTTCCTACCTGACATGAACCCAAAGCAGTAGCAAGCAGAATATAAAAAGCCCCTATGGGGTACTTCTCTGAAGTCGGATGGTGCAAAGTCACTTTTTCCAAAAGAATGACAACCGGAGCTGGCAGTCACACAGGCGGCAGAAATGTTCTGAAGTGGTTGCATGCTGACGTCCACTTTATACCAGATGCCCGTTTACGACTGACATCCTTGAGCAAGGGACACGGGATGTCACACACACCCTAGCGGTAGCATTTAACTTTTGTATAATGGCCGGACGTACAACAGTTCACCAGAGGCAAACTCCCTGATGTTAACTATACAGCAGCATATGAACAGAATAACATGTCCAGTCATGTTGTGGGGAGAAACCGTTTAGTTGTAGATTATTAAACAAATTTTTGTTTTTAACCTGTGGTCACTGGTGGTTTCTTCATATTATACAGTGGATTAATTTTTAAGTTTGTTTCTGTGGTGGTGACCCAAGCTCCTGGCTTTTGTTCAAGTTTTATTGGTTCCTTGTTTGTGGATCTGGTAGAAGGGACCGAGTCAGAGTCTTGGATTCAAACCCATCAGTCGAGGAATGAATGAAAATGACAATCAGATCATATCTTCCCCAGTTATTGATCTGTACTCTTGTTTTGTACCACCACTGCCTAAAGGCTTAAAAAATGCAAATGATTTTGTCTGAACATCTTCTCTCACATCCCTACCTTTACTGAAAAAACTGATTTCTCTAAATTAACATGCATATGTCCTTCAGATAATGACAATGCATCCAAGCCAGCTCCACAGAAGAACAAGAATAAAGCCCTTACTACAGTACAGGAGACACATGGAGCTAGTTTATGGAAACAGAGAAATGATGAGCACTTAGCTTGTTCACGTCTCTTTGGTAGGGGGGAGTGCTCTCCATGGTTGAATCCTAGATGGAGACAGAGGGATCACATGGAGGTACAGTCTGCAAGTTGGAATTAGGACCACTTGACTACTGCACACACACTGAGCCATGGACACATATTACAGTGGTCTATTGCAGACTATCTCCTTGGACACAAAAAGCCATGCATGTGGGAAGGTAAGGTTTGAATGAAAGCAGAGAAGCTTCCCTTACACATTAAATTTGGCTGCCACTCCTGGTTCACTAATCTCTTTCACAGAGAATGAATGGGTTGAAGTGTTCTCACCAAGGGGAAAGAACAATCCCTAGAGCAACCAGAATAGGCAGGGATCAATGGTGTGTGTGTGTGTGTGTGTGTGTGTGTGTGTGTGTGTGTGTGTGTGTGTGTGTGTGTGTGTGTGTGTCTGTGTCTGTGTGCATGGACACCTGTGTATGGATCACTATGACACCTTCTGAACCAGAGTTTAACCTACCATTTAGATAAACCATGCAGACAGGAACTAAATCCTTTACTTTCAAATGCATGTCCTTGCCTCACAAACAGATCTCCTTGCAGGGTTTTAAATGTAGAAAGCAGAGCAGGACCTAGGGACAATACTGTTGTATAATCTTCAAAAAAATCAATCAGAAGTGACATCAAGTAATGTAAGCAGTAGTCTAATATCTGTATATAATTTTAACTGTGATATAAAGTAATCTCATACCCTCTCAACACATCACATCAAATGCTCCCCCAAATTCTAAAAGGGAATGCCCAGCTATGTGCTGAACTGGTTGTAGATGGGATCACTCATACTACAATGGAAGATATCTCCAATCTGCTAGCTGACAGATTCAGCTCAAACTTCACCCCCACTATCCCCACCTACCACATCCCAAAGCATACCTGACACCAGTCCTCTGCCTAGTATCTCTAAGGACCAGATAATATCCCAGGTTGCTTACTAAACAATCTAAAACAAGACTTAGCAGACCCATTTGGTGTTCTCTTTAATCTGAGCTTGAGAACTGCCTATGTTGCTACAAAATGTATTACAGCATCAGTAATCTTCTTGCACAAAGGGGGGTAATCAACTGACCCTGGGAAGTACAGACCCATAAGTCTAACCAGCCTCATTTGGAAGGCCATGGAAAGAATTATTATGGACCTTATCAACAAGGACTTAGGAGATCTCCAAACACTGGACCCAACCAAGTTTGGCTTTGTTAAGATTAGGTCATGCTTAGTAAACCTGTTAGACTTCTTTGAGAAAATCACCAAAGCCATGGATGAATGTAAGGCAGTGCACACTGCCTATCTCGACCTTGCCAAGGCTTTCAACACAATTCCCTCTCTGCCATCATTAAGAAACTCTCCCAGATAGGAATGACACCTTACATTACTAGATGGGTAGCCAATTGGCTCCCTGATAGAAAACACACTGTCAAAATTGGTGACTTTCCCTCCACCAGTAGACCCATCACCAGTGGAGTACCACAGGGTTATGTGCTGGGCCCTTTACTGTTTGGCATCTATTTCTAAGAAGTCCAGGCCAAAGTAGATGGCCTTTGCCTCACCGAGTTCACTGATGATTGTAAACTATGAGCAATCACGGAGCCCCAATGATGTCAACATATTACAAGAAGGGTTAACAAACAAATGATGGGTGCCAAAGCCATGATCTAAATCTAAATGCAAAACAAATGCAGTATTCCCTTTGGAAAAATGGAATTCCCCACAAATTGTAATATTGACAGCACCCTCCCCTGAGTTCCAACTCAGTGGTGCTAGACTTGGGAACACAGGTTGATAGCAATCTAAATTTTGACCACCAAGTTTCCACAATGGTAAGGAAAGCCTTCTACATAGAGTACCTCATAAGCAAGGGCATTGCATCCAAGTCAAGGGATTTATAACTCCACTGTGCTCAACCCTCTTCAGACCACTAACAGAGTGTAATGCACCCTTTTGCAGGTACCTCACCAGACATATGCAGCAGCTGGAGAGCCCTCAGAGGCTTCTCACTAAGAAAACACAGGGAGTTCAAACCATGACCTGTGTGGACAGGCTGAAAGCACTGTCACTTTACTCTGTATCTTATAGGCTACTGAGAGGTGACTTGCGCCTGGTCTATAGGGCAATCTCCAACCCTGCCCTAATAGAAATGCTGCACATCATAAGTAAAATGGCTCAAGAGTCACTTGCTCTAGGGATCTCTACCTAGCTTGTGACACTAACAGATTATGCTGGAGAGAGAGAGAGAGACGTCTCCCAGAGACTGCCGCTTCTCTGGAATAAACTCCTTATTCATGTAAAACAACACATCTCCCAGAGACTTCTGATTCTCTGGAATAAATTCCCTATTCATGTAAAACAGAGGTCCTCATTAACCCTACTCAAATGCAACCTAAACAATTGGATGGGAGACTGCAAATTCACCCCTCGACTGGCACCCATGTCCCTCATGGACAGGGGCAGCCGGTGTTGATCATAGACCTGCTCTGTTCATAAATCCATTCTGCAAACTACTCAAAAATGAACAAATGGAGATACTTGGGATTAACATGGCTAGGCTTGTAAAAGCTCTAGGGCCACTAACCTAGTAACATCCTATGAACCTATCGAAATTAATAAATTCCAACACATAACTATGCCTTTCACAAACTGGAAAAGTCTGCACTATCTGTAGCATTTTCTGCATTACCTTAACATTTTTAACATGGGTCTATGCAAATGTGACCAAATTTTCATTTTTTTTCAACAACTTCTACCAAATATACAACAGTATCTGCTTTAAATACTAATGAAAAGGCTAATATTTCCAATTTAGATGCCACATTTGTACTCCTATGTATTGATAGGAGTTTTGTACTTTTAGTGGTATAAATTCCTCCTGCCAAAAGTTCTGTCTGTGCCACAGAGTACTGTAGTGTTCCTATTATTATAGTAATACTGTTTAATTAAAGACATATGTCACTCATCTTGAATTCCATATCTGCATTAAGATGTTGCTACTTTACTCTTCCCAAGTGCCAGTTTTAAACATGTCCACTCACTATTTTACCTTACAAAATCCCCTATCCTCAGATATGTAACACAAATATTTAATCACGATAGTCATTCCTTTATTTGCATTTCCAAAAACATTTCTGTTTCTGACTCTAAACCTTAAGTTTTTATTTTTCACCTCTAGTCACCTCACCAACTTCTTTTAAAGCAGTACACTATATATAATCACTTTCTAAAATGTTCCAGTCTCTGCTTCTTATTCTAACAAGTTACTATTCAGCATTCAGAACCCTATACTTACATGGATTTTATGCATTAAGAATGATACCTTTAGGATTTAAAACATCACACAACTAGGTACGCAGATTTTTTTTATAGATCCTCTGTTCTTATATAATACAATAAGAGAAATAAGCTCCATGTGTAACAGTGCTACCTCAGTTGCCTTTTAGAGTGTGCCCATCATAAATATTAAAATGTATTTAATATTTACAAACTACCAAGTTTGATGTATTCTACATTAATCCGTATACTTAACTAAAATGACATTATAAGAGAGTCCACTCTTGCTATCCAATGAATAGTAGTCTGTATATGGGGGAACATGACACTGACAAATGTTGTTTCATCATAACAGTACTCTCCAAAATGGACCTAACAAAGAGCATTTTTGCTAAATAAAAACTATTTTAATACTTCCAAGTATCAACTGCCCTTTTCAGGAGCTTCTCCAATACCCTACACATCCTTTGCATAAATTACAATTCTAAGTCTTAGAACTTTGAAAAAATAAAACGTAAGATTCCCTCTAAAGACACTGCCTGATTTTAGAATTATAAATGAATGAGTTATGAATCATAAACCCACTCCCCAATAACAACCAGCCAATATTTAAATATGTTCCAAATGTACAAAATGACATTCCACAAGTATAATGGGCTGAATGGCGTTTTGATGAAAGAGCACTCAATGAAATGACAAGATTGCAGGTGAGGGACGTGGCCAAGATGCCAAAAGTACAGTTGTGTACTCTTACCATAAATGTAGATGTTTGAGTGTATTCACTGTTGCAGTCATTACATTTGGGCTATCCTGCTGGCAGGTTGCCCTCATCAGCCTGAATTCCAAAGTCTTGGGTCCTGCGTCGGTTGCTGTCGCCCCTTCCCTGACATTAGGTCGTCAGGGGTATAAAAGATGCAGCCAACGCCATTTTCTTCAGTTTTTCTTGCCCCAGATGTCAGGTGCCCCCAAAAGGGTATGCTAAATATATGTAACACATACATGCATCAAAATAAACTTTTCCTTCATCTATAAGCAAATACACCACATAGGTTGTATAGATCAGAGAAGGAAAGATAAGTTCCAGCAAAAATAAGGGGGGTGGTGGGTGGGTAACCTGGACTGCAACAGTGAATACACTCGAACATCTACATTTATGGTAAGAGTACACAGCTGTACTATATTCTTCATGTTTCACTGTTGCAGTCATTACATTTGGGTAGATTCCCAAAGCTATGGATGGGAGGATGGAACTAAATAGCATTAGGGGCGGCTATGAGGCCTTGCAGAACTGTAGTGGCAAAGCCTGCCCTGGATTTAGAGTAAAGTGGCATATTGTAATGTTATGTAAAGGTATGCACTGAACTCCAAGTAGCAGCCTCTAAAATGTCTTTGGTTGGTACTACCCTGAGAAAGGCTGCAGAAGTGGATGCAGCTCTGGTTGAATGTGGCCTAATGTCCTTAGGCACAGGTTTGCCATGCTGAGAGTAGCAGAAACAAATGCAGTGACCTATCCACTTTGAAATAGTCTGCTTAAAGATAGCCTTTCTTTGTGATCCTGCAGCATATGCCACTAGTAATTGTTCTGTCTTTCTGAAAGCTTTAGTTTTATCCAAGTAGAATCTAAGTTGTCTGTGTACGTCCAAAGAATGCAGAATTTTCTCCCCCTTGTTCTGTGGATTTGGATAAAAACCTGGCAAATGAATAGTTTGGTTAAGGGCTACAATAAATACTACCTTAGGCATAAATGTAGGGTTTGTCCTCAGAGAGACCCTGTCCGGATTTATTTATTTATTTATTTGCAGTTGTTTAACCAGGATAGTCCAGATTATTAGATCTGAGATTCTTTGTGTGGGTGCATTTTTTAAAAGGTAGTGTGAGGAGGAGAGGCAAGGCTGGAAGATGAGTTTATATAGTAGAAAAAATGAATAGGGGTTGGGAATGGTGGAGTGGGGTGAGGAAGGGAGGGGAGGGGGGAGGAGGAGGGAGGTGTGAGAGAGGTGAGTAGATTAAAGAGAGAGATTGGGGTATTGTTAAAGAAGAGAGAGGAGGGAGGTGGGAGAGGTGAGGAGAGGAGAGAAGAGGTGAGTGTTATTTTGTGAAGAAGTGGAAGTGAGGAGGTGGATTATTATTTGAAATTAAAAAAGAGGTTTTGTTTTGAGATCAATGAAGTCAAAAAAAAAAAAAAAATTGGTAGCTAGAATCAGAGTCTTGTATGTTTGGGGAGGGTTAGGGGTTTCTGTTATTTTATTTTTTTGTAGAGGGAGTAGTACCTCTCCAGAGAACTTCTGTGTGTTGTGTTATGGTTGCTTTTGAAGTTGGATGAAGTAGTTTTGATGATCTGATGTGATAAGCTTTTAACTGAGTTCAGAAGTGTTTTGTATTCATTGAGGTTAGATATAGATTTGTTTCTTGAACTGTGTTGGCTTTTATCTCTAAGTCACATGGTGGCTAGTGTACTTTTGGGAGCATGATTGTTAAGGGATGTAAGAAAGGTAGTATAAAGTGAGTTATAGCATCTTCAAGTGGTAGAGATTTGAAAATGGGAAGGTGGGAGTCGGGAGGGGTTCCACTGTCAGGATAGTTAGTTGGGTGGGGGGAAACTAGAATCAGTCTAAAATGCTGCCACTTGTGCAGTCTTTAGATGGCCTGGTTATGGTGAATGGACCAATTGATATTGGTATCTCCCATGATTATAGTTTCATTAGTTTGTTTAGCTGAGTATTAATTCTCTGCATCAGCGATTTTGGAAATTTTTTTATTATAGGGGTGTTATCGTGGGGAGGAAAAGAGTAGAGTAAGAGAGAGCCCACCTTTTTTTTTTCTATTCTGTCTGTTCTGATGGATAGTAATTGGGAGTGGTACTATCTCTTCATTTTTATGTGGGATTTTTGTTTTTGCTTAATAATGTAAGAGATGGAAGATGGATGGGATTTGGAGGTATTTGGGAGTGGGTTTGGGTGAATATCACCAGGATAAAGTATAAAAGAGTAGGAAGTTGGAAGTTAGGTAGAGGTATTTGGTTGTTGGATTTGTTTTGATTGGAGAGATGAAGAAGGAGAGGAGGAGAAAGGACAAGAGTAGTTGGTGAGTATTATTTAAGAGTGGAAAGTGTTTGAAAATGAAAACATAGTTGTTGTTGAATATATAGTTCGGGGGGAGATAGAGATGAGAAAGTTTGGAGTGTATGCAGCAGAAAGTAGGTTGTCTGTGAGAATGGTGAGTAGGTGATGGGATAAAGGTTGGTAAAGATAGAGATGTAGGTAAGGTTTAAAAGGATAAGCATTAGATGAACAATGGTGTGGTGTGAGGTGAGGATAGGGAGGGGATGTGAGGTAAGGGAGGGGATGAGAAGGTGGCTAATGAGTAAGTGGGTGGGTGGAGTGGTGGAAGGTGGTGGGAGTGGTGGAGTGGGTTTTATGGGTTATGGTGAGAAGGTGGTGGGGTGGTGGGGAGTGGGGGTAGGGGGGGGAGCGGAGGGAGAGAGTAGTGGGCAAGAGCAGAGGCAAGAGCAAGTAGCAGAGGATCTAGCAGAGACATCAGCGAGCACCATTCACCGGGGCAGAGGGACAGGGGAGGACAGAAGAGAAAGCTGAGGTGAGGTGCAGGAGAGAGAGAGCAGGCAAGGTGAGGAGAGAGGGGATAGGAGAGGGGAAACTATGAAGAAAGAGTCTAAGTTAGTAAGTGCAATTGAATTACAGTAGATAACCAGGACTGGATAATGGGTGGAAGATTAAGCTAAGTAGCTAGGAAAAAGACAGGAGAAGCTTTTAGTCAGGGAGAGGAGTCGTACAAACAGGTGGCTGCATTTAAAAAAAAAAGATGGTCCAATATGGCAGCTTGAGGCGTGGATCAGGGGGTCCTTAGACACACCAGGCAGGTTGCAATGTAGTCATTAGATTGAGTTTTAAGCATTCTTCCAGGTTCAGGGGCACACAGCAGCCAGGTAAAGATGAAGATAGGATAAAAAATGATAAAGGGTTCCACAGCCATGAGAGCCTGTAGCTCTGACACTCATCTTGCAGAAGTTATTGCTAGGAGCAGAGCTGTTTTCCTAGATAAAAACATTATATCTGCAGTAGCAGCTGACTCAAAAGGAGGTAAGGTGAGCTTTTCCAAGACATAACTGAGGTCCCATGCAGGTGTTGATGTTCTCCTTGGAGGCCTTACATTTTTGGCTCCTCTGAGGTACTGCCTTAATAAAGGCTGAGAAAAGAGTGGTGGCTCTGTATTGTAATAAGCCGAAATGGCAGAGGCATGGATTTTAATTGATGAAAAAGATAGGCCTTTGTCCAGCATCTCAGTTAAGTATTGCAAAATCTGAGGAATATTCGGGACAGCTGAATCAGTTCCTTGAGCTTGGATCCAAGCACAAAATCTCTTCTATTTTCCAGCATATGATTTTCTAGTACTAGGCCTTCTGGCTTCTAAAATGACATCCATCACAGCTTTGCTGAGAGGTGTACTTTGTATGGCTACATTATCCGCCATGCTGCCAGGTTTAGGGTCCTGAGTTGGCTGTGCAGAACCTGATTGTTTTGTTGGGACAGTAGATGAGGTATTTGAGGTAAGGTCCAGGCTGGGCATTGAGACAAGTTCCTTAAGACTGGATACCAGTACTGGCGTGGCCAGTCTGGGGCAATCAGAATCATTTTTGGTTTCTCCCGTCTGACCTTTAGGAATACTTTGGGGAGGAAAGGCATATACTGATAGGTTTGTCCAGCTGAAAGATAAGGCGTCCACTTTCCATGCTTGTCTGTGATAAGTCCTTGTGCAGAATCTTTTTAGTTGATTGTTGTGAGGGGAGGTAAATAGATCTATGTCCGAGCATCCCCATTTCTTTGTTATCATGCTGAAGACTTGTGGATCCAGGTGCTACTTGTGGGGATCCATGAGGTTTCTGCTTAGTTCATCTGCCAGAGTATTTTCTTTTCCTGGCAGGAATTGTGCCTGCAGATGAACTTGGTAAGTTAATGCTGTGTCCCGTAAAGCCATGGTTAGTCTGTGAAGGGGGTAAGAGTGAGTGCACCCCTGCTTGTTTATGTACCACATGACCGTGGTGTTGTCTGTCTTTATCAGAAGTTGTCCCAGATGAATTAGGTCCTTGAAGGCTATCAGGGCGTTTTGAACAGCTAGCATCTCCTTTTGATTGATATGTAGATGCATTTGGTTTGTGGACCAGATGCCCTGCATACCTCTTCCTGCCATGTGAGCCCCCCAGGCATAATCTAATGCATCTGTTATAAGGTTCTGCCTGGCTGGGGGTATTGAGAATGGCTGTCCCTTGTTTTGGTGACAAGCCTTTGCCCACCATCGAAACTCCTGTTGGAGGCAGGAAATGAGAGAAATCATCGTTTCCAGGCTGTGGCAATGTTGTGTCCAGACACTTTTTAGGTACCATTGAAGTTTCCTCATATGCAGTCTTGCATATGAAATTAGTAGGATGCAGGATGCCATGAAGCCCAAAGCCTGCAGAATTTTTCTTGCAGACAACTGGGCCTTTGTTGCCATTTCCTTGAAATAGGAAGTCAGTTGCCTTTGTTTGTCTGGCATGAGATAAGCCATCTGGGCAGTTGTATTTAAGCTTGCACCCAGGAATATTATCTCTTGTGAGGGCACTAGTTTTGATTTATTTTCGTTGACTGTGTACCCTAGGCATGTTAAAAGTTTCTTCACAAATGCCAGATGCTGTAGTAGAATGTCCTTGTTCTTTGCTTGAATGAGGCAGTTGTCTAAGTAAGGATATATTTGTATTCCTCTTTGTCTGCAGAAAGCAATTACTGGTGCCAGGCACTTTGTGAAGACCCTAGGCGCAGTAGATAAGCCAAAGGGCAGTGCAGAGAATTGGTAATGCTTTGAGCCAGCCTTGAATCTGAGGTATCTTCTGCATGATTATCTGATTGGGACATGCAGGTATGCCTCTTTTAGGTCTAAAGTCACGAGCCAAGTCTTGCTGCCCAGCATGGGCAGAAGCTGCTGCAAGGTCAACATCTTGAATTTGGGTATATCCAGGTAAGTGTTTATAGGTTCATAGGTAGGTACTAGGCTATTGGCCCTAGGGCCCATACAAGCCTAGCCAAAAAATGTACCCTGGCTTTCGCCACCCAAGAAAATTATTTTCCTGTGCCCCTGTCGAGCAGAGCCACAGAAGTGATCCCCGGGGTGAATTTCCCATTTCCCATCCAATCATCAAGATTTTTCTTGAAGAGTGCTAATGAGGAGCTCTGTTTGACATAGACAGGTAGTCTGTTCCAGAGTATGGGAAGTCTCTGGGACAGGAATCTATCCCTCCAGCATGTTCTGTTTATTGTGGTGACAAGGTTAAGGTCCCTAGAGCGTGTAGCTCGGAGGGATTGGGATTTCTTTAAGTGGAGCATGTCCAACAGATCTGGGTTTGACATAGCTTTGTAGGTTAGGCAGAGATCGCCCCTGAGTAGGAGATATGCGATGGAGTAAAGCTGTAGTTTTTTGAGACGGTCTGCATAGGGCATATGTTTGAGGCCAGTAATCCTCTTTGTGAGGTATTTCTGTGGTCTTTCCAGTTGTTGTAGATGTCTTGTGAGGTACATACTAAAAGGGGCGTTGTACTCTATAATGGATCTAATGAGTGATGAGTAGGGGAACAATGACCTCTTTTTTCTGGATGAGAATCTTTTGTGATGAGATGAGCCACGTAGAAGGATTTCCTGACCACTGTGGCGATGTGATTATCAAAGGAGAGACTACTGTCCACCTGTGCCCAAGGTCTCATCACATTTTCGGCATTAAGTAGACTACCAGCTATGTGGTAGTTCATGGGTACAGAGTTTTTACCAAAGGGGATGACAATACACTTTTTGGCACTGAGCTTCAGGCCATGGCTTTGACACCAGGTATCTGTCTCATTGAGGCCCTTTTGTAGTTTGTCCACATCGTTAGGAGTTTCGATTATGGCTCCTAGTTTGCAGTCATCTGCAAACTTTGTTAGCCAAAAGACCTTCTGTGTTAGCCTGCACTTCAGAGAAGTAGATACCAAACAGGAGAGGACCCAGGACTGAACCCTGTGGTACTCCACTTGTCACTGGTCTGATGTCGGATTTGGAATCTGCTACTTTCACAGTGTGGGTTCTGTCCGTGAGCCAGTTGGCAACCCATCTTGTGACATAGGGATTTATACCTAGTTTAGTGTGCTTATCTATAATTCCAGAGTGGGGGATGGTGTCGAAAGCCTTGGCGAGATCTAGATAAGCTGTGTGAACCATTTTACCCTGATCTATGGCTTTGGTGACTGCTTCAAAGAAGTCAATCAGGTTTAGGAGACATGATCTGCCTTTTACAAATCCAAACTGTGTAGGGTCCAGAGTTTGGAGATTACCAATGTCTTTGTTTATGAGTTCCATGATGATACGTTCCACGGCCTTGCAGATCAGGCTCGTCAGGCTAATGGGGCGGTAGTTCCCGGGGTCCATCGTGGCTCCCCCTTTGTGGAGTGGGATAACTGTCGCAGTGAGCCATTCAGTAGGTAAAAAGCTTGAGGTGAGGCTATGATTGAACATGGTACTTAGGTAGGGAGCTAGTTCATTCTGTAGTTCATGTAGAACGCAGCCTGGGATATTGTCAGGTCCCATGGATGCTGTGTTCTTGGCTTTGGAGAGTGTGTTTTTTACCTCTGCAGCCGTGATTATAGGAACCTTGCATTCTTCAGGTATAGAGATGGGCCCTCTAGGGGGTGAGAGGGGGATAAAGTTAGCACTGAACCTATCTGCTAGGATGTTGGCTATATCAGTTGGTTCTGTATATTTAGTGCCATTATGCTGTAACTCAGAGTAGATCTGAGTGTTCCCATTTAGATTCTTGACATAGCTATAGAATGCTTTGTGGTTGTCTTTAGAGTCAGTGGCAATTTTGTTTTCATAACTAGCTTTGGAGGATTTTATGAGGGATCTCAGCTTCTTACTGAGGTTGACCAGGGAGTTCCTCCAGTCATGGGATTTTATTCTTTTTTGCAACAGTTTCCTTCTTCTGTTGTAGAGTTTGTTTATGGCAGAGGTCCACCAGATTGGCTTCCTTTTTTTAGAGAATAACATATTGGTTCTATTAGGGATAGCATGATCCATACACTCGTGTAAGTGCTTATAAAGTGCATTTGTGTAGGATTCGGCAGTCATACCTCTATTGTCCATCTGTATAGGTATCATGAAGTTTGCCACTTCTGTCTTAAGAAGTGTGAAGTTGGCTTTTGAGAAGTTTTTTACGATGGTTTCCCTAATTGAGGCTGGGGTGGGATGTGGATGTTTAGGCTGATTAGCTTGTGGTCGGATCTGACCAACGAGGAATTGACCTCTGGTGTGGAACACCGGTTTCCCATGTTAGTAATGACCAGGTCTAGGATATTGCTGCCCCTGGTGGGGGTGTGAATAAGTTGATCCAAGGCGCTGAAATTTATGAATTCTAGAAAACGTTGAGCAAAAGAGTTGGTACATGAGTAGTTTTCCCAGTTAATGGTGGGGTAGTTGAAATCGCCCATTATTAGGGTGTTGGGTTGTATCCTAATACTTTCCAGTGTATCAGGAAATGAGGAGTGTGAATACTGGGGCATGGTGGGGGATCTGTAGCAAGTTACAATTTGGATTGCGGTCTTGCCCAGAGTTAGTTGCACTTGGATAATTTCGGATGCATTATGCTGTGCAACTAGCCTGGAGGTGTGGATATCCTTAATGAATACGGACACGCCTCCGCCTTTAGTGCTTCTTTCTGGGTTAGGTGGCCGAAAGGTGTGGTATGAACTGAATCCTGGTAATGCAGGGGTGCTCTCTGGAGCTTTGAATCAGGTCTCTGTCACTGCACAGATGTCAATGTTCTCCATTTTAAGGAGTGCCTTGAGTGAGTGCATTTTGAGGTTTAGACTTCTAGCATTGAGTAGCATTACCCTCAGATTTAATAGATAGGTCCAGAATTGGTCTCCATGCTTTGTCTTTCTGGGTACCAAGAACAGTCTTGAGAAAAATCCTTGTCCCTGCTCTTGCTATGGCACTTGTTGAATAGCCCCCATGTGCATGAGAGATGCAACTTGTTTTTGAGCCTCTGCCCATTGATTTTTTGGCAGGTCTGGCCAACCGTTTGTCCTTGGCAGGGTATGGAAATGAAACTTGTAGCCTTGTGATACTATGTCTAGAACCCATTTGTCCTGGGTAATAATGTGCCAATTTTGAGAAAAAAAAGTGCTAGTTTTCCCCCTAAGGGTGCTGCCAGAAGATAAGTGCTTGGTACAGGCAGGGGGAATCATTGGGACTGTTTCCTGTATGGTTGTGATTTGTCCTCTCCACTTTTGGAGGTAGAAGCACCCCATTGCTTAGACCTGTATGAACCTTGTGGCAGGGATCTGCCTCTAGGGCATCTGGATCTGCCCCTTTGAGGTCTGTCTGACACTGGAAAGGACCAATTCTTTGTAGGCCAGTGTCTGCTAAACTTAGGAGGCTGTACCTGTAAGAATTCCTTGACCTTTTGCATAGATTTAGCTTTGTCCTCCATTTTCTTTAACACCTCTTCTGCCTTAACACAAAACAGGGTATCATGCTGTAATGGAACGTCTAATAATTTTGCTTTGAGATGATCAGGCAGATTTTGTTCCTTTAACCAAGCATGCCTCCTAATGACAGAACCCGTAACAGCGGCCCTGCAAGAGGCCTCTAGAGAATCAAAACCACATTGCAAAGTATGCTTTCCAACTTGTTCAGCTGCATGCAATAAATCCTGCATTTCTTTGTTTTCTGCACATTCAGAATTTATCAACATTTTCTGTTTAAGCAGTGTCATGATATATTGCTGATATTTGAGCATATGAAACTGTCAATTTAAGGCCCTTATAGCCAAGGTAGCAGATGTGTAAATCTTTTTTCCCCATCTGTCTAGTGCCCTGGAATCTCTGTCAGAGGGAGTAGGGTTTTTTGCAGTGGAAGCCTTGACCCCCTTGGGACACTGAGAAATAGTTTCTGGGTCTGTAGCATGGTTTTTGAAAAGGAATTTGTGAGAGTCAGGAACCCTGTAGTATCTGTCCGGCTTAACAGGAGCTGGAGGTAAGGAGTCAGGGGTCAAACTAGACTCTGAAAACACATCATCTACAATGTCTAACACAGGTGGAATAGCTAGAGGCCTGAGTTGAGGTAGTAAAAGAAAGTCTCTGAGCCTTTTCTTAGATTCTGAAAAATCTTGGCTCTCCCAGTGGAAATGCTCCCTCATGGTATGCAAGGTTTCCCCAAAAGAGTAGTCCTCAGGAGGAGAAGCTGAAGGAATAGATTCTTCAGCATCAGAATCCTCATAAGGAGGTAGAGAATATTCCTGATCAGAAGAGGAATCAGAAGAAATGGAAACCTGATCTGAAGATTCATAGTCTGTCTCTTGCCTAGGCCTCTTATCAGGAGTGGGATGGGAACCCCTAATCAAGCTAATTAAGTCTTCGGCCATTTTGAGCATCTGTTTTTTGGGCATGGAGGCCTGTCCATGAGGCTGTTGAACTTGTTTCTTTGTCTTTAAAGGTGCTTTAGTCTTTGCCTTTGAAGTCGTTTTAATGTATAATTGTTTAGGTCTGAACACACCCTCAGAAGCTGATGCCTGCTCAGCGGCTCTGGACCCATCTGAGGGAATAGTCTCAGAGGCTCCAATACTTTGAGCTTCTAGTGGCCTTGCCGACTCCACATGGGTATCAGCTGCGGCCTGCGACTCTAAAGTAGCAGGCATCAGGGGCTGCAAAAGCGCCTCACTGAGAACCGGTGAACCGGCAACTGGCTTAGGAGAAGCCTCGTTGTCGGTTTTGGACCTCTGTAGCCTGTCTTTTTCTTTTTCTTTGCGTTTTTTGTGAACTCTGGTTGTTGGATGGCTATCTGATGACATTGTATAATTAAATCTTCGGCCAAAATAGCTTAATGCAAAATCGTACCGATGCTTAATAATGCGTTGGTTAAATCTAGCACAAAACCGACAACTAGCTACGTCGTAGTCAGGGCCTAGGCAAGGAATACAGTAACAATGAAAGTCCTTATACGGTATTTGCTTCCCACAGAAAATACAATTATTAACTATCTGACATCGGACTGGAGCAAGAAAAAAGTTTCCCCAATGGGGTACTTAGCTTTTAATGAAGACTTCGGATCTGAAATTTGAACACGAAAATCTCAGGAGTCAGCCAACCGGCACTTGCGAACTGCTTCTGCTTCTGGCACCGCACGGCAAGAAAGACTGAAGAAAATGGCGTCGGCTGCATCTTTTATACCCCTGACGACCTGATGTCAGGGAAGGGGCAACAGCAACCAACGCAGGACCCAAGACTTTGGAATTCAGGCTGACTGAGGGCAACCTGCCAGCAGGATAATCCAAATGGAATGACTGCAACAGTGAAACACGAAGAACATCAGCTAGCAGCTCTAAATTTTCACTCTGTCTTTTCTTTATTTTTCTGACAGGAAGTTATACTCTTTTTGTGAAGAAATAAATCTAATTCTACTTATAGAGGCAGATCATTATTTGTGATGTTTTTTCCAAGGAAAACTAGTTTTGGTGTGTAGTTTTTTTTTTTTTGCTCATTTTTTTTATTATTATTCCTGTCAGAAGTTCTTGTACAAATGATACAGTCATAAGTAACTCAAAAAATGCACATCAAATATACAGGAACTATCAATTAAAATGGATAAGCTGGAAAACAAAATTGGTAACATAAAACAGGACAGCAAAAAACAACTGGACTTACTACTTAATGAGGTAATTAAAAAAATTCTGATCAACTTTCCACCATTGAAGAAAATGTGAATGATATTGATGGCAGGCTGTCTGAATGTGAAAAGTCATAATGAATTCTTACTTAAGCAGAATACCTTACTTTTGGAAAAAGTGGATGATTTGGAAAGTAGATCAAGGAGAAATAATATAAGAATTTATGGGGTGCCTGAAAAAGAGGAAGGAAATGACATGGTGCAATTTTTAAACAACTAGTCACCAAAAGCTTTAAATTTGCCTGAATCTCTCTCATTCGGAATTGAAAGAGCTCATCGGTCCTTGCCTAAAATCTCATCTATTAGTAATTCTTCCAATTCCCAGATCTATAATAGTTGGATTTTTATCCACTCAAGATAAAGACTTGGGGTTAAAATCTGCTTGGTCAAATCCTCCTGTCAAAATAAATAGGAAGAACATTAATTTTGATAATGATTACACCTCTTATGTCATCTCCAAAAGAAAAGAATGTGCTCCTTTAATGTTGTTCTTGTTGTTGTTGTTGTTGTGTCTTTCGGCTTTTCCCGGTTAGGAGTCGCCACAGCGGAACTCCGGTCCGCTAATGATTGGCAGTTGATTGCAGAGTTGCCAGCCCTGATGCACAACCTTCAATGAAGGTACGCCCATTCACGCATGTCTCCACGCAGAAGACACTCTAGCTGAGAATTGAACCGGACAGCGTCTTACTGTGAGGCAACAACGCTACCGCAGCACCACCACCGCATATAATGTGCTTAAAGTGCAAGTGTTATTTCCGGTTAGAATAAAAAAATGTATCTTTCTGATGGGGAAAAGATCTTCAGCTCCCTTCATGAAAACTTGGAATTTGTTCAAAAGAAAAAGTTATTAGCAGATATTGAAGAAATTGACTGGTCTATACAAAGTTTAGAGAGACATGCAACAAAGAATGAATGGTCTGTCAAAGAGGGAGCAAATAAAAAGCTCAGAGATAAATAAATACTACTCATAAGTGTTTATTTCTTTTGATATTGAATATTTTGTCTCCCAGCTTTTTATTTATGGGAGACATTAACAAGGTAAATGCATTCTTTTCTGTGCCTTTCTTTTTTTGTTTGTTTCCTTTTCTCTTTACTCATTCTCTACTTCTCTTTTTCTATTTTTTTTGGCGTTAATATGCGAGTAATTCCAATGAAGAGAGAGTACTATTAACGTGCCTTGGTAATGACTGCAGAAACAGAAGTAGTATAACTGTCCATAAATTGCCTTATGTATTCATGGTAGGGTGGCATATTTCATGTGGATATTTATTAGTGATATGATTATAGTTGTAATGATGGTTATGGATGTGGCTATGGCTTCATTTGTATGTACAGTTGTTTGTGTGTGTGTTATTGTATTTGTTATATGTGGGGTGTTTTATTTATTTTTGTCGTGAGTAAATGTCTTTTCTATGCCCTTTTGATTTTCATGTTAGCAGTTGTCACTGCACTAAGGAATTATATAATACTAGGGGTTAGACATGGGCAATATAAGAGGTTGTAGTTCTTTTTACAGTTAACAACTTTGGTTTGTATTTGATTAATCTGCTGCTGGCCCCACTGAGATACAGAGCTTCAAGAAAAAAAAAGAGACTTTTCCACTCTGAATTGCGTGTTTCAGCCTTTTCCCGCTCGATGATTTTAAAAAGCTCACGTTAGAACTGTACCAGGACTCATGAGCTGCCTTATCTCCATTCTTGTGATATCGTCATGTTTGGTTGCGAACAGAAGAATCAGGAAATCAGTGGTGATCTTTAAACTCATGTAAGACATTCAGAATGCTGCAAAGGTAGTTATTGGAGATCTGGACATTTTTTCTACGTTTTCTTTATTAACTTGACAGTAAATATGTTACTTTTAGATTCACAGATCTTATTTGTGAAACTGACAATAACAGAAGCATTAAAAGGTATTGTTTAAACATGTTATACTGAATGCAGTTGTTGAAAACGAACTTGTATGTGTTGTTTCTATTTAACTGCTTTTATCTAATTATGAATGTTTTTATATTGTTTATTGCTTTAGTTGATATTGACACATGCAGCAGCTACAAGTGCTTCATCTGTGTAGAGGGTTCTGTTATGTCCTGACTGATGGATGGCTGCTTTATTAGTTTAAACTACTAATGGATTGGTTTTGTGTTGGAGAAGTACCTCGCATTTGGTTTTCTATGGATATGGCCTGCCCTTTATGGGAGACTAGAAATGGACGGGGAAGCACCTGATGACTGATAGACATACTAATCACCAGTAATATTGTGTATGCATTCCTGGTAAAGGTTTAATTTTCACTTAGGAGCTCAATTGTTTCCCCTTGTTATCTTCATGGCAGATAAGTCACTCTAAATGTAATACTGAATATTTATCTCTTAAATGAGGAAGTTTTCAGTCCATTAATGTCAGTGCATTCCTGAAAACCTTTTAATATTCATGATCATAATTGCAGCCTTTGGGATGTTCATAAGAGAAGTCGGTGTGTGTTTACAGGGCTAAACAATTACATGTGTCACAGAAAACTTATATTGTAAAACAGGTAACAATTAGTCCATGTCTGCAACACTTATTTTAAGAATGTTGAGCACATGAAAGACAATGTACATTGATGTGAGACTGTTGTGAGCATCTCATAATCGGTACTTACATAGTTCTTTAATACACAGAGAAGCGTAATAGTTAGACATGTAGTGTGGGTTAAAATGAGGTGGATAGAATTACTTCTGTAATACAGAGTACTGTTACTGCATGGTCATTCATAACTGTTGTGGAAGCCTGTTTCAATACTTGAACAAATACTGAGCAGATTAAACAAAATGTCAAAAATTGTTAAACTAGAGATGTCGTTGGAGTGAGATTTGCTACTGCCCATCTTACGAGATGCTTCATAAACACACAACCAATTAATCTACAAGATGCTTTTATTTAATTACTGAATGTGGTAATGTGACAACATTCAGATGCAAGATATTGCTCTAAATACAATTGCAAATGCACTGATGTAAAACAAATACTTGGTTAAAGTACTGTATTTGACTATGGTAGCTTTCAACTCTTTATTGTTATGCTAAGTTAATACATTGATTTTTAACGAGTAGCGGTGTCCTTTAACTGACAGTGGATATTTGTCTGCTGAGGTGATCAAGAGAGGATGAGAATTTTTTTTTCTTTCTCCCTTTCTCTTTGGGGAAATATATTTTTAATTGATGCTTAACAAATAAGTAAGGGTGGCAGTGATTGTCATAGTAACTCATTAAGAATGCTTATATTATAAGATTTAGTCCCTATCTATTACAGTTATGTATTTATTTGACCTTGCTGACTGTTTATTAATCTCACACACACCAAAAGTAGGCTTTTATTTACTACTCATTATATAAATTATTTCAGTGTTAATCAGGTGCTACAATAGGTCGAGATGCTGATATTTAGTTTGCGAGAGTCTTGTCTTCTCATATTTCATTGTTTGCTTTATTTAGTAATGGTTTAGATATTTTTAAAGTGATTGTAATGAAAATTAGTAAGACATTATTGTTTTAGGAACAGTAAATACAACCAATGTAATGTACATTCTAAATTATTTCATTCCCAAGGTGTACCCTAAAATACTGGGTCACATACTTTTGTGTTTAGATATACAATTGAATACTTTGTAGTATATGCAACTTCCTGCATCATTTTGTCTATTTTAAGTGAGATTTGATTATAAACACTCTATAGTTATTCCTAATTGTCTGAGCAGATAGTAATGAAATTAACTCTTGCTTTAGTCTATTAGGCTTATGGGGAAATGTATTGAAGTGTGATGACGGGGAAACCAATTACATTTTGTCTTGTGCTGTCTAAAAGTGCAATACATATACCGTGCATTGTTCTTTTATGAATATTTGTTTTAATCATATCACAGCTTACACCTTAAGGTAGCAATGTAATATTTTAACTATTTTACTTCTCCCTTTCGTCTCTCTCTCTCTCTCTCTATATATATATATATATATATATATATATATATATATATATATATATATATATATATACACACACATACATACACACACACGTGTATGTATATATATATATATATATATATATATATGAAAAATCGTAACACACAAAATTTGTGTGCAGCAGCCAAACGACACAACTAGTATAAACTTCACAAGTTGAAAAAACAGCAGTTCAAATCGTTGTATCCACAAAATCACGTAGTCCCAAGCTCATATAATCCAAAGCGTTTTAATCATAAAATACAAAACAGAACGTGCTTTCCGCGATTCCACATCACTTCATATTAACTGTTTAGCCAACCTTACATAAATAGAGAATTCAAAAATCTTGATTGGTTAATTAGTATTTAGCATTTAAAGCGCCAACACTTAAAAACATTAAAACATCAGTCCACAGTCAATTGAAACATACTGCATAAAAGCATAATGCACAGAAACAAACCATGTAAACATATAAAACATGGTATATGTAAAGTCATAGTTAAAGAAACTTGAATGCAACAATATATAATAACTAACTAAAACTATTTTAATCTATAAATACAATACATGAAACACTAACCTAAGGATAGGGAGTTATCGCAGATGTCTAGCTTTAAGGATGGGTTTGATGGTAGTACTATCATTTAGCCCATGACCCCTATCCCTATCCTAAAAGCTCAGCACATTCAGTATCATTACTGATGTTCCCCATCCTAATATTAATATGTTGAACATGTAATATCTGGAACAAAAATTTATGTGTATTTCCTTCTTTTAGCTATAGCATTATACTCTTCTTTCCTTGTGATACAGTAAATGTGGTCCCTCTTCCCTAAAGTACGATTTGTCTTCCCTATATAGAACCGAAAGCATACTATACAATGGGCCACATACACTAAATTTCTCGTTCCACAATTACCACTACAGCCTAACTCCCATAAGTCTAAAAACCTCAACTCATCAATGTAATCACATTGATTACATCCACCACATTCAAAAACATTCCTACCTCTAAACTCATGTGCAAGGTTCAAAGGATTTTTATAGCATAATTTCTGCTTCAAATTCTTGTTGTTCTTATATGCATAACAATCTGTCTAGTCTTATCATCCACTAATAAAATATGCCAGTTCTTTTCAATAGCTTCTTGCATCTTACATGCATTATGAGCATAAAATCACTACTTCTATTATTCAAGTTACCTCCTTTATTGTCAGTCTTCCCTGAATAGTAGGGTTTAGCAACCGTATCCCTACTGGCTCGAACCTCATTACAGACGCCTTCAACATCTACTCCATCATACCCTCTAGATATAAATTCACATTTTAACTTGTCCATCTCAGATGTTAGCTTCTCATCATCACAACACAAACGTGAAAAGACGATGAAATAAAACATAATGCTGATATTATCATTAGACCCTCTAATAAAGGAGGACCTATTGTAGTAATGGACACTACATATTATCTCAATACAATGTTGGATATGCTCAAAACTGAAGCCTATGCGGTCATTAATCTTGATGAGGTCCATGCTATCATAGACAATGTTAACAGGGCGTTGTTAGAGTGTAAGAACATGGAAGTATTAACTAAAGAGTTATATGACTACTTTAGGGTTGAGTTTCCAGTTATTCCACAACTTCATGGACTCCCTAAGGTGCACAAACATCCTACACAGCCTAAGTTTAGACCCACTGTAGCAGGTGCTGGATGGGCTACAGAGGCCATATCTATTTACTTAGATCAAGAGTTAAAAAGTGTGTTAGGCAAATTTCAACAAGTATTGAAAACACTTTTTAAGTGATTTGTTTGAGTTCATCCATTCCTGTGAAGATATTGTAGATCTTACGTTAGTGACTATGGATGTAGAAGCGCTGTTTACCAGCATACCTAATGAAGTAGGCCTGCAGATGTTGCACAAACTTTTAATGGATGAAGGAAGTTTTGATAGGCTGAAAGCTGACTTTTTATGCTTTCTAACAGAGCTAGTGTTAGAGAATAATATTTTTATATACCATGATAATTATTATAAACAAAAGAAAGGCATAGCAATGGGTACAAGTTGTGCCAATGCTTATGCAAATCTTATCATGGTAGCCTGGGAGAAGGCCAATGTGGTAGGTCGGCCTAATGTTTTATTTCATCGTCGTTTTGTTGACGATCTTATTTTGATTTGGGACGGCACTGAACAAGAACTGTTAGAATTTTATGATTATGTTAATAGCAGCAGTGAATTTTTGAAATTCTCAATGGAATACTCTTTGAATTCCATTAACTATTTAGATGTTAGACTAACCAAGGAGGGGAATAGATTGACCACAGAGGTTTATAGGAAACCCTGTTATTGCCCGTCATACTTGCATCGCACAAGTATGCATAACCCTAAACTGTTTCGTAATGTGGTAAAGGGACAGGCACTGAGGCTAGCACGTTTGTGTTGTGATGATGAGAAGCTAACATCTGAGATGGACAAATTAAAATGTGAATTTATATCTAGAGGGTATGATGGAGTAGATGTTGAAGGCGTCTGTAATGAGGTTTGAGCCAGTAGGGATACGGTTGCTAAACCCTACTATTCAGGGAAGACTGACAATAAAGGAGGTAACTTGAATAATAGAAGTAGTGATTTAAGGGTGGTGCTACCTTATGCTCATAATGCATGTAAGATGCAAGACGCTATTGAAAAGAATTGGCATATTTTATTAGTGGATGACAAGACTAGACAGATTGTTGGAGATCGTCCTAAGTATGCATATAAGAACAATAAGAATTTGAAGCAGAAATTATGCTATAAAAATCCTTTGAACCTTGCACATGAGTTTAGAGGTAGGAATGTTTTTTGTAACACCAAGAAATGTGGTGGATGTAATCAATGTGATTACATAGATGAGTTGAGGTTTTTCTGTAGTGGTGATTGTGGAACAAGAAATTTAGTCTATGTGGCCCATTGTGTAATTTTTCGGTTCTATATAGGAAGACAACCACATTTACTGTATCACAAGGAAAGAAGAGTATAATGCTATAGCTAAGCACGTTTTGAAAGAAGGAAATACACATAAGTTTTTGTTTCAAATATTACATGTTCAACATATTAATATTAGGATGGGGAACATTAGTAATGATACAGAATGTGCTGAGCTTCGATGGATTTTTAGGATTCATGGGCTAAATGATAGTACTACCATCAAACCCATCCTTAAAGCTAGACCTCTGCGATAACTCCCTATCCTTAGGTCAGTGTTTCATGTATTGTATTTATAGATCAAAATAGTTTTAGTTAGTTATTATATATTGTTGCATTCAAGTTTCTTTAACTATGACTCTACATATACCATGTTTTATATGAAAACATTTTTACATGGTTTGTTTCTATGCATTATGCTTTTATGCAGTATGTTTCAATTGACTGTGGACTGATGTTTTAATGTTTTTTTAAATGCTAAATACTAATTAACCAATCAAGATTTCTGATGAAGCTATGGGAATCGTGAAAGCGCTTACGCTCTGTTTTGTATTTTATGATTAAGATTATATGAGCTTGATTTGAACTGCTGTTTTTCAACTTGTGAAGTTTATACTAGTTGTGTCGTATTCTTGGAAGTGTTACGAGGATTTTCATATTGTTGGGCTATTTGTGAGTTTTATATATATATGTATATCTATATATATATATATATATATATATATAGATATATATATATATATATATATATACATAAACACACATATACACATGTATATATATATATATATATATATATATATATATATATATATAGATATATATATATAGATATATATATATATATATATATATATACATACACACACATACACATATATATATGTATGTATGTATATATTTATACATATAACATTGATTTTTGTTTAGAAATCAATACTTTTGAACTGTTCATTTAAGTCAAGTGATAAGCCATATACGTGCAGTAGTGTTATTAGCAAATCACTTCACTTTAATATCCTTTCAAAGGGTGAACACAATTAATAACTCTTATTAGTGTTAAATAATTTATAGTATAAGAAATTCTAGTATTTTATTTATGCTGGTTATCTTTTTTAATCTCATATAAATTCCATTTATTTTTATTTAAATATTAAATAGTTGTCTCCCGCATATGTGTATATATAATATTGTTCTTTTCTCATTTTCAAATGGTTATTGAATAGTTCTTCTGATTGCTGCTATATGTTTCATATTGACATATTTTATATGCATATTTCATTAACATGGTTAATATGGTAGTGAAAATATTTGATTTTAGTAATTGCCACGGTAATGGGTTACTACATTTTTACAACTATATTGTTGATAGTTTAATCTTTCATTTTGGGCAGTAGCTAATATATGACAACCAAATCAAACCAGGAACATTTTGTTCCATGTGTGCTAATGTATATAGTATTTTGTTTCAATGGTTAAAAGTTAAACTGTTTGTTTCATCCATGATAAAATATTTTAAAGGTAACTGTAATCCACTATATATAAAATCATATTACAGATGTTCTAAATAAATTCTACTTGGATATTAGCATATAAATGTCTATCACTGAATGTCAAAGTTCCTAACATCTCCCACTTGCAGAGCTGGTAATTTTCCATAATAAAATCCAAATGTAGTTTCCTGAACTAAGATGAAAAGAGTAGGTGAACATTTATTTACGCATTTCCCTTTTTTTGCAGGGTAAACTTCTGACACCGAAGATACCACAGAGCATGTCTGTCTGAACTTCTAAAATTGCATAGAGTTCTGGTCCAAGCTGAAAAGATCCTTGGCTGAGCCTGTGGAAGGGTGGCCCTCTCAGCCCAGGATGAGGCAAGCTATCTGTTGCAGGTTTTGGTTTGGGAGTGTAGTCTGCCTTGGAGGCCTTTGTCTGTGAGAAGATGCCTGATATTGTGATGATCAGGTCTACTTCATACTTCACATGAAGGAACACTGTGGGGATGCTGCTCTCCCTGGTTTGACATTATGGGAATCAGACCATGATGCCACTGCAGAAGCTTCAGGACTGATTGAAATCAGCTGGGCTTTGGCTCACAAGGATGTGATCTGGGATAACAGTGTGGTGGGTGTGGACTTCAACTGTGTGCTGACAGAGGCCTCAGCAGTGATGGACATCAGATATGAGGGATGCAAAGGTACCTTGCCAATACGAGCATCTGGGTACAGGGAAGCTACTGGACTCTGACATGGTATTTTCACCCTCCTGAATTTTCTTTTCCCTCAGGTGCTTCTCCAAGTGCTCCTTTTATGTGCAGTCAGAGAATGAACTGGTAGACAGGAACCAAATAGATACCTTCATTAGACTATTATTTCTGGATAGATTCCACCACTGTGCTGTGCTTTAAGGCCCTTTTGTTAAATGAAACGCACCTGGGACAATTGGGTAAATCATGCTTCAGACTCAGGTAAAAAACCAAAACAATAAAAAAAATATGGAAATCTTTATGAGGGATCAGTTTTCCATATTTAACACAATTAATGACCTTAGAAATAGACATTTGCAACTGCCAATAATAAAGTGTAGCACAACAGAAAAGAATGATAAGAATATTCCCCCCCAGTGGGGTACTTGTATGTAGCTCTGAAAGCAGGTCGAACAAATAGACTGATGATGCAATCAAGGGTGGTTAGGCAGTTGACTTGAACTGCAGCAAAATCGACCTGAAGATGACACCAGTCACGATCTCTTCATAACACCAAAATCCTACCATGCATGCAGCAATACCAATTGTCAGTACTGTAACGGTGACTACTACAATGAACAGCTTTTTCTGCTGTCTGAAGCAATCTTATGCTTTCTCATTACTTAAAGCTTATGACCGCAGATAAAAACGGTGATGTAATGGAGTTGTAAATTGAGAATTCTCATTTCCTACCCACAGTCCACTTATAACCCACAGTACTGCCACTGCTGCATCAAACCACTGGTCAGTCTGACTTGAGCAGTGAGGGAGTAATAACAAAAACAAAGACAACAGTGTGCAAATCTCAAATGACAGGTGCACAGAAAAACAAATTTCACAGTTTTTACCTCTCTCTTTCTCAGACACTTAGTTATCACAATTGCAAAGAGTTGAGACAAATCAACGCTTAGAAGGTGACTTCTTGTCAGTCAGCTCTGAACTAGTGATATACATTTTTGGCCTGATTTAGTGCCAAAATCGCATAGCTCAGGTCAATTCCTTTCTTTTTCTGGGATGCAAAGTATAGATTAATTTAGGCAGTCCAGTTTTGTACTGCACTTCAAAACTTTCTCCTGTACTTCTGAAACAAGTTTTAGGTAGCTATGATCTTCCTTCTGGTTCCTTTTGCTAATGCATTTCAATTGTTGCATTGTATGTACCAATCATCCAGCTTTAACTTTATTTAGTTTACTCTGTTCAGAAATCTGACTTCCTTATTTTAAATATCCCTTTTACTGGGGTGTCAAAATTGCATAAGTAGTCATTTTTATGACTTCAGTAGCTAGACTGCTCTTCACTAAACAATATGCAGCTAGTCTCTCTCTCTCCTATCACTACAGCAGTAGTTTTAAATATAGTGAAATGGTAGTCTGGGTTTATTGGTGGATTTTTTTTTTTTTTTAACTTCAGACCCTTAAACGACACTATGCTATGTTACTGTGGATAAGTAACAGTGTTAACATTTCAGAAAATTACAAACTGTAACTACCAACAGACCAAGATCCTTGAAGTGTTACTAAATGCTAACAGTACAGATGACTCTTTTCCAAAGATTTTTTGTTAACATTGCCCATTTTCAAAGGTCTGTAACTTTCAACAGTATAAATGTCAAACTAGTTTATTTGCAGGAAGAAAGTCACACATGCCATCTCAGCCATCATGTACTCTACATTATCTACTTTACAATAACTGGTATATTTCACATGAAAATAAAACGCATCACAGCTGTAGCTACATCAATTGGTGCCCTGGGCAATCACCTCAGTCACCAAAAAATAATTTACTCTAGACCGTAAAAAGAAGTTATGTCTTAACATAAAACATTCCATCTGTATAGTTGATCCTCGTTCAGTCATTATGTATGGGTATCGGTTCCGAGCTCGGAACTGAGCCGGCCATTTTCCAAGCTCGCGTCAGCTTCAAACTCTTGAGATAAACTCTTACCCACAGTCCCCCTTCTCCATGTTACCTCAGATTGAGTTTGCAAGTCAAAGAAGGTAGAGGCTACCTCTGGTCAAATAACCTAAGAGAACCAGATGGTGAGATCCACTAGAAACCACAGGAGGGGGAAGGAGGGAGGGTTGTAATGACTGAACGAGGATCAACAATATAGATGGAACGTTATGGTAAGACATAACTTCTTTATCTAATATTGTTAATCCTCGTTCATTACCTACGTTCAACCCTTACGCATGGGACAGAGTCCCCAGCTACCTCTATTCCTGGGAGGCTCTCATGGAAGGACATTCCTGAGCACCATAGAACCGAAAGATGCTCTTCCCCTGGAGGCCAAATCCAATTTGTAATGATTGATGAAGGTATGAGGCGTAGTCCAAGTTGCAGCTGCACAGATGTCATGTAAAGAAGCTCTGGCATGGAAGGCAGCAGAAGTTGCCACCGACCTTGTTGAATGAGCTTTCATGGTAGTAAGCAACGAGATATTATGCTGTGTATAAATAAAGGTCACACAGTCCTTCAACCATCTAGCTAATGTGACCTTAGCAACAGCAGATCCTAATCTAGGTCCAGAAAAGAACAAAAATAACTGGTCATATTTACGAAAGGGTTTAGTCCTGTTTAAGTAAAAACGTATTTGCCTGTGTATATCTAGGGTATGCAGGCAATACTCTCCTTTGTTTGAATGATTGAGAAAGAAAACTGGCAATTCAGTGGCTTGATTAATGGACATTTCAGAGGTCACTTTAGGCAGAAATGACAGATTAGGCAGAAATGACAGATTAGTTCTCAGAGACACTCCATCTCTATGAAAAATCAAGTATGGACTCTATACATAAAGCTTGAAGCTCAGAAATATGTCTTGCAGAAGTAATGGCGACCAAAAACAAGGTTTTCCATGACAAAAATTTGAGGTTGCAAGAAGAGGCTGGTTCGAAAGGTGACATTGTCAGAGCTTGTAGAACTAAATATAAATCCCATGGTTGAATAGGTTCTCTAAAAGGTGGCTTCAGATGATTCGCACCTTTTATGAAGGTCTTGCACAATTTATGGGACATAAGAGAGGAAACTTGGACACCCTCATGAAAATTAGAAATTGCAGCCAAATGAACTCTAATGGTAGAGGCCGACAGACCCGACTGAAACAGGTCGGCCAGATAGTCTAGTATTATCGACACTGGTGCTGAAAAGGGGTCTACTTGTTTATCTTTCAGCCAACAAATAAATCTTTTCCACTTGCTCAGATAAGTAATTCTACTGGAAGACTTGTGAGAAGCAATGAGAATATCATGCACTGGTAAAGAAAGATCATTCCGCCTGGAAATCAAGGGAATTGGAGTAGCCAAGCCGTGAGTTTCAGGCTGTTCAAGTTGGGATGAATCAGGTTCTGTGGATGTGAGATCAACTCCGGGGTTGGATGGAGACTCCATGGTCGATCTAGTAGGCGAGGCCAAAGGAAGGGGAACCAAATCTGTTGAGGCCAATATGGTGCTATGAGGATCAACTTGCTCTTCGACCGATGGGCTTTCTTCAGAAACTAGGGAATGAGGGGAAAGGGTGGAAATGCGTAAAGAAGACCCAAGGGCCAATCTTGGTCTAGTGTGTCCCTGGGTGACTGTCCCAGAGGGGGAATCAGGGTGAAGTAGTTGCTGCATTTGTAGTTGGTCGGGGATGCAAAGAGGTCGCAGCAAGGACGGCCCCAGTGGTGGAAGATCTCTGCCACTATCAAGGGAATCACGGACAACTCATGAGGTTGAAGAATGCACCTGCTGAGTCTGTCTGCTATCACGTTGGAACTCCCGGGAATGTGAATTGCTAGAAGAAAACAGTTGGTAGCTATCGCCCATTGCCATATCCTCATGGCCTCTTAACAAAGGGGGTAATATTTGGTTCACCTTGCTTGTTGATGTACCAGACCACCGCCATGTTGTCTGATTGAATCGCAATTGTCCCAGATGGCAGCAGGGGATGGAATGCTTGCAACGCCAGAAGCACCGCCCTCAACTCTAGAACATTTATATGCAGATGGGCCTGCAGTTAGGAACAAGTGCCTTGGACTGTCTGTCTCTGAAATAGCCCCCCCCCTCCCACCCCATCAGGGAGGAATCCATGGTCACTGTGGCCTTGGGTTGCTGGGGGGAGAAGGGGCGAGACCATTGTGAGAGATTGTGTGTCATCCACCAATTTAAATCCTGTTTGCACTTGTGGGTTAGTCGAATCATGACTGAAAGAGGATGCTGAAAAGGATACCATTGGGTGAGCAGTAGCCATTGTAGAAGCCTCATGTGAAACCTGGCCAGGGGAACAATCGTGATGGAGGCTGCCATGGAACCCAACAGCTGTAGAACTGAGTGAGTCGTGGATTTTTTCCTTTGAAAGGATTGGAATTAGTTGTTGCTTTATCCTTAGAATTCTGTGCTCTGGAATAGCAGCTCTGCAGTTTTTTGTGTCCAAGATAACCCCTATGAATTCTGTCAACTGAGATGGGGTGAGATTGGATTGTTGCCAGTTTATGGTTATGCCTAGACTTTGAGCAGCGAGGAGAGAGTATGCCAGGGCTTTTTCCAGTAGATGTCTGGTGGGGGCGGAAATGAGCCAGTCGTCTAGGTATGGAAACACCTGGAATCCTTGAAGTCACAAGTGAGCTGTGATAACTGCCATGCACTTTGTGAACACTCTGGGGGCTGTAGAGAGTCCAAAGGGCAGTACTCTGAACTGGTAGTGACTGGCTCCTGCATGGAAGTGCAGAAATCTTCTTGATAGCCTGTCCACCTTTATCTGGTAGTACTCATCTTGGAGATCTATAGAGCACATCCAATCGTCTTTTTCCAAAAGCGGGAGGATAGACTGTATTGTGACCATCCGGAATTTTTGTACGCTCACAAACTTATTCAATACACAGAGATCCATAATTGGTCTTCAGTCCCCGGTTTTCTTTGGCACCAAAAATAGTCGAGTAGAATCCGGATCCTGTCTGGTCTGGAGGGACTATTTAGAGAACTCTTTTTCTTAGCAGCTTTTCTATCTCTAGTGCTGCTTGTTCCCTTTGACTGGGTGGAATGTCGGGAAGATTTTTTTGAAGGGATGGGACAAAGATCGAAGGGGATATGATAACCTCTGGTTATAATCCTTTGTACCCAGGAATCGGTGATGATGGTTAGCCAGGCAGAAGGGTACAAGGAGAAACATCCCCCAACCACCTCCAGAGGAAAGGAGTTTGGCCACTCTTCAGGAGCGCTGGTAGGATTGACCAGGGAAAGAATCCCTAGAACCCTGGTTACGTGGACCCCCTCTGCCCTGAAAGGAGCATCTTCCCTGTGAGTTTCCCCCTTTGCCTCTGGAGGAGAACTCAGCCTGTGTGCCATGGAAAGGACCCTGAGATTTCTTGATACATCTTCCCACTCTTTTGGTTTCAGGAGAAAGCACGTTGAGGGGAAGAATAACTGACACCTACGGCAGAAAGGGTCTTACCATCCTGTTCACATCTGGCCAGTGTGCTTTTAACTTTGGGCCCAAACAACAAGGAGGCCTCAATGGAGGCATTAAGAAAAGAAGACTTAAAGGGTTCCGCGAAGTTGCACATGCGCATCCAGGCATGTCATCTCAAGACCACAGCTGAACCTGCTGCTCTAGCTGCTCCTTCTGATGCATGAGATATCAGTCGCATAGAGGAGTTAGATATAGACACAATGGTGGTTAGCTGAGAGGCCACTTTGTCACAGACCTCATCAGACACGGCACCAGCCAAGGTTTCAGAGAGCTCAGAAACCAGATCCCTTTGAAGTCTGGTAAAATGTGCCATATAATTCAGGGACCTGATAGCAAAGGTCGCTGAAGCAAAGGTGCTCTTCCCTATCCTGTCCAGGGCCCGGGACTTTTTGTTAGGCGGATGGACAGTCTGGCTTTCTTCTTCTGCCAGATCCTTTTTAGTTGCATCCACCACCACCAAAGCATCCACAGGAAGACCTTTGGACCAATGGGGATCCGAAGCAGGAGGAGACAAGATCTTATCTGGCCTCTGGTGAATAGCTTTGACAGTATCAGGAGCCTTCCAAGCATGCTGCATGATGAGCCGGACAAGTTCATTGGCAGGTGGAGTAACCCAGGAGGTAGGTGGCCGGGCACGAAAGGCCTGCAGGAACACAGATTCCTCAGAGGTCAGATTAGATGGCTGCCAGTCACCTCTCTGTTTCAGGATCTCGAAGATATCACCAAAGGATACCTCAGAGGGTGACCAAGGGATCCTTCCCCCTCATCGAAATCTCTCTCTTCGGTGAGGGACTCCTCTGTGAAGTCCATGTGCTTCCTCTTACACAAACCTTTCCAGTGAACCTCCTCAGCAGGAGAAGCTGGAGAAGACAGCAGAAAAGGGGGTTCCTGAGGGGATATGTCCTGTGGCCCTTGCACCCCGTGTCCGCTAGGTGCAACTTGTGAAACCAGTGTACCAGAGGAGGGCGGAGGTATAGACAGTCCAGTATCACCAGCAGCAGCGAAAGCCTTCTCCATCAGTTGGAAGGCTGGTCCACCCGAAGAGGAGTGCATGTGTAGGATAGGGGTCACCACTCCCCTAAGTGGCTCAGCCTGCCGACCCGGAGTCCCTGAATGGCTGTGGGACAGCAAACTATGCATGTCACAACTGACATCCTGGGTCATAGCAAAACCTGCCATGATGGCAACTGCAGTTCCTTAGTGAGATCCATAAAGGGAACCGCAGAAGGGGAAGACTGTGTTATATCCATGGACTTCAAAGGCAATGAATGAGGAGAATAAGAAGGGGTCTTTGGAGATAGGTGATCACCTCCCAAGGAAAGATAGCTCCTGGGGGGGGTAGGATACCTCTGGCCAAGAGCACCTGATCCATAAAACGCAACACATCATGTGTGGAAAGGCTTCTAGTGGACATCACAGAGACTGAGGGAGAAACAGGCCTGTCCACAGAAGAGGCAGACTCGGTGCCCATGTCATCTGACCATATCGAGGACAACTGTGCCAAGAGAGACTGGACTACTGTTGTCTGCACTGAAGAAGTCATCGGTGCCGAGGTCATGGTCTGCACCGACACAAGGATTGGTGCTGAAGTGGTTGTCAGTGCCGAAGCTGGAACCGACAAAACTGGAGTCAACAATAAAGGCATCTGTTCAGAGAAAGATCTCGGAGCCGATGCGGTCAAAGCCTGCGCCGACTGAACGGTCGGTGCCAATACAGTGGTAATGGTCTGAACCAAAGAGCCCCTCGGTACCGATACATAGAAGGCTGCAGGAGAAGACTGAGCCGAAATCACTAATGGAGCCGAAGGCCTCGGTGCCGAAGGTCTAGGCACCGAAAGCACTGGGGTTGACAGAGTAAGCTCCTGAGCTGAAACTTTAGCCTTTTTAGGTTTTGGTTAGTGGGAGTCCCCAGCCAGGGATGAAGGCAAGGATTTAGCCTTAGTAGGAACATCCAAGGTTTTCTTATGGGTTCTAGGAGGGGTTGAGGCCTCCGACCCAGAAATAGCCTCTGAAAAGGGAGATTTTAGAAGTCCCTTCAGTAACAGCTTGTTTTTCCTTTCCAACAAGGTTCTATTAGAAAAGTTCTCACAAATAGTACAGGGTGGGTCAACAGACAAATGGGAAGCTCCCAAACAATAAACACACAAAGAGTGTGCATCAGAAGTAGGCAGTTTGTGTGCACAATCAGAACACCGCTTAAACCTCAGACTACCTTTCTTATATGCCATGACAGCAAACTAATTAATAGAAAAGGTACCAGCAATAGTACAAGAGAGTACCCGAAGGTATGAGAGAAAAGGGAAAAAGATTACCAATGATGATAGAGAGAGAATACATTGTGGTAAAGAAAGAAGCTGAAAAACCTGAAGAAAATATGAACGCTAGATGCGATAGGGTAATAGACAATAAACTATGAACTTTCCTGAAAGAAAAGTAATTTGTAAAACTATTAAACAACAATTGACTGTACTTAGTCCAAGAGAAGTAGCTTGACACGACCGAATGGCAATGCGGCAAATGAAATTTGAGGTAACAGGGAGAGGGGGATTGTGGGTAAGAGTTTAGCTTGAGAGTTTGAAGCTGATGCGAGCTTGGAAAATAGCCAGCTTAGTTCCGAGCTCAGAACTGATACCCATGCGTAAGGAATGAATGAGGATTAACTATCAGATCAAGGAGTTTTACTTGCACCTTGGTAACTCAAAGAAAATCATTTAAGCAGCAATTTCAGATCGCAGCCTCTTAGATGGCTCCAGCACTGTACTTGTGTCCAACTGCTTAAACACCACAGACTTGTGGTGACTAGACAGCACCTCTTCTAACAGACTTAGTCATGACTCCACCAAAGATTTGTGCTCAGTCACTTCTTCTGCCCTGTCCTAGTTACAGCTCTGAAAAATATGTCTAGATATGTTATGATCATACAGATGTAAGGACCCAAGGTGTATCCACGAGGAGTGACTACACTAACAGTTTTCCACTTTCTGACATCGACAACTCAGGATTGATTAGTGGCCTGAACACTGGAGGAGCTAGAGAGAGGAAGGTGGAAGTGAGTGGTCATTGCCAACCTGACCATGTCAGCAGGGAAGGAAATGAACTGACCAGCTGATGTACTAAACTGCGGTGGAAGTAGATGAATAATGTAATAAAATGAAGGTCAGAACATGTGCCTGGATGTACCAAGCTGTGCTGAGCAATGGGATAAGTAAATGCATGGAAGCATGTACACACCGTGGATCAGTACAGCACACCAGGCTTTGGTGATATGCATGCCAAGTCCACAAAGTGTGTGTGTGTGGGGGGGGGGGAGCTTAGCTAAATATAGAATCCCAGAAAAGTTTGGAGTATAACACCACATCAAAGTTACCCTGTGTACTTCCCCAGCTCAAGAATATTTAGGATCCATCTCACTCTTGGTCTTGGGGATAAGCTGGACTCTCAGATGGAAAAGGAGAGGGTTCTCTTAGGCTGGCTAAAGGTCAAACCATGACTGGGAAGGAAAATATTTAGAAGAAAAAAAAAACACTTCCTCCACTTTTGTAATCAATCACAACCTTGATGACATGGATCTTGTGTATTAACTACCTAATTCTCCATTTCAGGAGTGACATCACCTCCAATGTCAGTACTGTAAACGTCCAAATACAAAATATTAACTTGCAACTTTGTCTTACAATACTCCAAAAATGTTGCCATAAAAATGCCTGCATTCAGGATTTTAATCACAGTGACAGATTAGTGATTCTTCCCCCCAGTTTTTCTACATTTTTATTTCTTAGCATTCCTTCTATGGATTTGCCTATTAATGCTAATAGAGAAACTGGTTAGCAATTTACAAAACAACTACTTTTTCATTTGCCCTTACAGGTTGGCAAAACTATAGCCTGTCTTCAATAGGTTCACAGGCACTTGCTATACATGCAATCAAGGAAAACACTGATGAGCCTATCTTAGTTACCCACATGCTCAGGGGCATGTTCTGGTTAACGGACTTGCTCAAAATCACACAGTAGGGAAAATAAATTTGAGGGAATCAAACCCAAGACTACAGGAGCAGCTCATTAACAGCTCACAGCTTTAATCATCTATAATTAATGCCAGACTAAATATTGACTGTGCTTTCATTCAACCATGGTAGGACAGAAAACTATAACCTTCTGTATAATTAAGCGGTCCATCATTTTTTCATATTATTAGTTCATATGTTTTCTCAGTTAGAGAGTCTTCTGTGTGGCGACATGCGCGAATGGGCATTCCTTCGTTGAAGGTTGTGCGTTAGGCCCGGCAAGCCAGCACGTAAAAATCTACTGCCAATCATTAGCAGACCAGAGTTCCGCTGTGGCAACCCCTAACCGGGAAAAGCCGAAAGACACAACAACATTAGTTCATATGTCTCTAATTCGGACTAAATGCCTTGTAAATATTTATACTGTTTAGTGTCTTGAGAGCTTCAAGTCTTTCTTCTGAGAAAAGATATCTTTGTTTTAGTTCACTGGCTAGTACCGTTGTGTAAGTAAACTTACTATACCGGTACATGTTCAAATAGATCACTGCTGCAGTATTCTAAGCTATACAGGCGTGCATCCTGCAAAGGATAGAATATCTGGCTAATTTTCAAAGCTTTATGGTGCTTTCCAGCACCAGTATATCAAAGGAGGCCATAAAGGCATGTTGGTATAATAGCAGATCTATGGGCACCACATTTCAGTGTTTTCTTGCCTCTCAGAAAGTTAAGTGCTAGGAGAAAGGCAGGAATGAGGGGAACCCCACCCTGGCAGACAGAAGGGTGTTTATACTGCAACAGTGATTTACTTCAGTGTCTTCTGTTATAAAAGGTTAGTACTAGGCTACCTGCCCTCATGCGCCATTTTAAACCTAGCCAAATTTTCCATCACTAAAAGTAAGAATCAAACCCACTACCTTGTGTTTATGAGGTAAACACTTTAAGCATTACGTCAACCCCCAATCCCATTCTATCATTATGAAAGGCGAGTTAAGGTTGAATTACCATGAGAGTACACAACTCATGACACTGCTAGCTGAAGTCAGAACATAGAGTAACACTGTTTTTCCATGTCACAGTAACAGTAAAACTGTTTTCTCTGTTAAGGACCTCAAGTCAGCCAGATTAGCTGGTTCAAATGTAGCAAGGCTTCTCTAAAAACAAATTAAGATCCCAAAGAGACACCATAGATTTACTCGGCATCTTCTTTTGCAAAACCCCTTTCAAGAACATTTTGGCATTATGCTGCCTTAAAAATGGAGGATCTACATGCAGACATGCTGAAATGATCGATAAATGAACATTCACAATGGATTAAGAAAGGCCCTATGATAGTAACTCACACAAGTATTGCAGAACCAGAGAACAACTATCCCTCAATGGCTGTTGGTTATGTTGTTGGCACCAACTAGAAAACCCTTTCCATTTGCTGATATACGACTTTCTAGTAAGCAGGCTTTCTTGTGTCCATTACTACCTGCTGCATGACCTCAATAAACAGGTGCCTAAAAGGAATTAATACCTTACCATCTAGGCAGTCAACTGAAAATGATTGATGTCAGAGTGCATCAAACACCCCTGTTTTTGTTAGAGTAGATCCAGTCTGTGAGGAAGCTTGTGCAAACTGCTCCTGGCCATTTCTGAAAGAAGGGAGAAGCACAGTTGCCTAAGTGAGAAAGGAGTCACCACATTGATCTCAGGGGACTCCATTTGAATATTAGTAGAAAGGGTGGAAAAGCATACATTAACATTGCTGTCCAGTGGGGAAAAAAAAGGCATCAGTCTTCCAGGCCTTCTTGCATAGAGTCCTGGAACAGAATCTTACCAGTTGATTATTCAAATAGCAGGGAAAAAGGTCTACTTGAGGAACTCCCCAAAGATGGCTCAAATGCTGGATCACCCCCTGACCTAGTTTTCATATGTGATGGTCTGCCCTGGTCCTGCTCAACTTGACTGCCAAACAATTTTGCTCTGACAGAATGTAGGATGCCTGTAGACTCTGATTGTGCTATAAAGCTATACTTCAAACTAACATGACTAGTCTGCAAAGGGGGTATGACCTGTTCCCCTCCTTGCTTAATGATGCACAGTGGTATTCCCTGAAATCATGTCGAAGAGGTCTTGGGGGCCAAAGATGGTTCAGCATCACCTAGATATTTATGTGTTTGTGTCTGCCCTTGATGCCCTATACCTCTGCACTTTTATCCCCTGAATTGTTTCCCAACAAAGCCAGAAGTGTCTGTGGTGACTGACTAATTTGGAGCAGGGAGTGAGAAGAGAAGATCTGGATTTAAGGATATCTGTCATCTCCACCAAAAGATTTCTCTTCTGACAACCCCAAACATTGAGATTTGAAAAGATAAAAGGTGTTGGATGCTGGGACCAAAGAGATTTCATATACCACACTATCTTTCTCATGTGGAGTCTTGCCAGGGTTATCATAAGAATCGCAGATGTCACGAGACCCAAAATCATAAGGTATTCCCTCACAGTGACCAAAGCCTGGGAGGAAGCCCTTAGAAACAGATCTAAATAAGGGTCTATTTTTTTTCCTGTGGAAGAAAAGTTCTTTGAACTGAGGTGCATAGTTGACACCCCAGAAACACAATCATGTGTGAGGGAGTCTAGAAAGACTTAACTGTTCTCTTGGAATCTCAGATTGTGAGAGAACTCCCTCTCTCAAAATAGAGATTCCAGAATCTTTGAAAAAGATTCTGCAAAGACAAGCATATCATCTAAATATGGGAAAATGCGGATACCTGTAGCCTGCAATGTGCTGTAAGTGGAGCTAGACACTTTGTGAACACTCTTGGTGCAGTGGATAGTCCAAAGGTTAAGTTAGAACTGATAATATAATCCAGACATACAAAGCCTTAAGAAACATCTGAAGTCTGGACGAATAGGGATGTCACGATAATAAGAATAAGTCTAGTATTACCAGGAAACTTGAAAGAGGAAGAAGTAATAGGTTGTGAAGTGACATCATTTTGAATTAGGGCACTATCACAAACAGGTTTAGGAAAGAAAGATCCAGAGCTGGTCTCTCTTTGGCAATAGGAATATCCTTAAATAAAAAACCTTCTCCACTTAGGAAGGAGGAACTGGATCTATCAGTCCTTAGGACAGCATATGATAAACAGGTGGAAACAAGAGTCTGATCTGCAGGATGAGGAATGACCTGCTGTAACCTTGAATGAAATTCAGAACCTACTTGTCTGAAGAAATCTGTTACACAAGATAAACATGGAGATTAAGACTGTCTGGAAGAAAAAGGGGGGTCAGGGTGGTTGTGGGTCATAAGGTCTGCAATAGTCATTCAGACGTACTGGATTGTCCTTGGTTTTGGGAGGTTACAAACTCCTTTTAGGAACTCCCTTGCAATTCCTTCTTAAATGTATGTTTATTTGAATTCTGTTGAGACTTGTTCTGCTTTCTGACAAAAATTGAAGAGAAAGAAAAATCCCTTGGACAGTTTGAAAAGGAGAGCTGAAAAGAATTCCCTAGATTAGCTTGCCCCTTTCATCACATTTTTTGATCACCTCTGAAGCAGAGGGACCAAACACTAATTCTCTATCCAAGGTAGAATTTAAAATCTAATGTTATCATCATCTGGAATGTTCTGAGAATGCAGCCATGCAAACATCCTTAAAATGGTACCAGTGGCTATAACACTGGAAGAAGTATCAACATAGTCATACACATACTGCAAACAATGAACAGTGACTTGTGCAAAAGAAGAAACTGAAATTAAAGCAGATTTTTCCTCAGAGGACAAAATAAAAGTTATGTACTTACCACAATGCTGCATCTGTGTTGTCTGTTTTCATCCTTCAACCATTGGGTCTCAGATCTGATCTGGGATTCGACTTCAGTGACTTCTCAGAATTTGGATCCATAGCTCAAGCTCCTCCCCTTACCCATAATCTTCTCCCAAGATCCAGAGTACCTCAGCTCAAATTTGTCTCCTTGATATCAATGTATAGGAAAGAAACAGACCTGCAAAAAGTTAAACTGTAAAAACATGATAGTAAAGGTATCTGAAGGTCAGAGAGGGAAAAGGCCAGGACAGTATACCTCCAGGTCATACCAGAAAACTGCAGTTTCTTCTAGGAAAGGAAGGAGGGTAGGTTAAGTAAGGACAAAAACAGACAACGCAGATGCATCTTTATGGCAAATACATAACTTTTGTATCTGATGATGTCGTTTCTATTCATTCCTCAATCACTGCGACAGAGTCCCCAGCTAGTATAACCCTAGGTTAGTCTCATGGAAGATATTCTGGAGTATGGCAGAACCAAATGCTGCCCTGTTCCTAGAAAGGATATCCAATTTGTAATGAAGGTTGAAGATATTGGCATTGGACCAAGTAGCGGCAGCACAAACATCATCTAGAAGTTCTGAAAAGAAAGGCAGAGGAAGTGGAGACTGAACTTGTGGAATAAGTATGTGGTTCATAGGTAGGTACTAGGCTATCTGCCCGAGGGCACTTATAAGCCTAGCAAGAGTGTCATCTTTCGCAACCCCATTGATTAATTAACTGAGTCTCTGTCAAGCAGAGCCAATGAAGTGATCCCAGGGGTGTATTTTCTGTTACCCATCCACTTGTCAAGGTTTCTCTTGAAGAGTGTTAGTGAGGTGCTCTACCTAATGTAGTTAGGAATTTTGTTCCAAAGCATGGGGAGTCTCTGTGACAGGAATCTATCCCTCCAGCATGTTCTATTTATTGTTGTGGCGAGGTTTAGCTCACTAGAGCGAGTGGCTCGCAGTGACTTGGATTTCTTTAGGTGGAGCATGTCCATCAATTCTGAGTTGGACATGGCTTTGTAAGTCAGGCAGAGATCACCTCTTGAGTAAGCGATATGCCACTGAGTACAGCTGGAGTTTTTCCAGTCGGGCTGCATAGGACATATGTGTGAGGCCAGTAATCCTCTTGGTAAGGTATTTTTGTGGTCTTTCCAGCTGTTGGAAGTGTTTTGTGAGGTACATCCCAAATGGGGCATTGTACTCTGTGATGGGTCTGATGAGTGACGAGTAGAGGGGCACTATAACCTCTTTATTTCTAGATGCGAACCCTTTAGCTACATAGAAGGATTTTCTAACTACTTTGGCAATATGACTGTCAAAGGAGAGATTACTAACTACCTGGGTCCCCAGATCTCTTATTACCTCTTCTGTATTAAGGGGGCTGCCACCTATGTGGTAATTCATGGGTGTTTTGTTTTTCCCAAATGGGATGACTAGGTTTTTTGGCATTTAGCTTGAGACCATGACTTTGACACCAGGTGTCCGTCTCAGTAAGGCCCTTTTGGGGAATGTCGGTGTCAGCCGGAGAGTCAATTATGGCTCCCATTTTGCAGTAATCAGCGAAATTGGTTAACCATCATCCTCCTGTGTTTTTCTGTAATTCTGAGAAGTATATGCCGAACAGTAGGGGTCCCAGGACCGAGTCTTTGGGACACCACTTGTGACTGGTTTAGAGTCGGACCTGGAGCCCACTATTCTTACCGTGTGAGTTCTGTCTATAAGCCAGTTGGCAACCCACCTCGTTACATAGGGATTTATGTTCAGGCTGGTGAGTTTTTCTATAATTCCCGAGGGGAGAATGGTGTCAAAAGCCTTGGTGAGGTCAAGGTAGGCTGTGTGAACCACCTTTCCCTTATCTATGGCCTTGGTGACTGTCTCAAAGAAGTCAACCAGGTTTAGTAGGCATGATCTGTCCTTAACAAAGCCAAACTGGGTCGGGTCAAGTGTTTGGAGGTTCCCAATGTCTTTGTTAATGAGTTCCATGATGATGCGCTCCATAGCCTTGCAGACCAGGCTAGTCAGGCTTATGGGCAATAGTTACCAGGATCAGTTGTGGCCCCTCCTTTGTGCAGCGGAATAACCATTGCTGTGCGCCATTCTATGGGCATGTAGCCTGTGGAGAGGCTAAGGTTTAACAGTGTGTTTAGGTGGGGGGTTAGTTCGTTCTGTAGTTCGTGCAAGACGCAGCCTGGGACACTGTCTGGCCCCACTGACGCTGTGCTTTTGGCTTTTGAAAGGGCTGTTTTCACCTGTGCGTATGTGATTGCCGGGACACTACATTTTTCTGGTATTGTTGTGGGCCCTTTTGGGGGTGAAGTTTGCACTGAATCTATCTGCCAGGATGTTGGCAATATCAGTAGGTTCAGTATATTTTGTGCTACTTTGCACTAGCTCAGAGCATATCTGCAAGTTGCCACTTAGATTCTTGACATAGCTAAAGAAGGCTTTGTGGTTATCTTTTGAATCCTTGGCTATTTTTCTTTCGAAGTTAGCCTTAGATGATTTTATGAGGGACCTTAGTTTCTTACTGATACTGATCAGGGATGTCTTTCTTTTTGGGATTTGCTTTTTTCTGAACTAGTTTGCTCCTTCTATTGTATAGCCTGTTTATGGCAGGGTCCACCAGGCTGGTTTCCTTCTCTTAGGGGAGTAAGTCTTGGTTTTGCTAGGGATGGCACGATCCATGCATCCATGTAGGTGCTGATAGAGTGCATTTGTAAAGGTTCCTGCATCTTGGACACTGTTATCCTTTAGCGTGGGGGCTGTGAAACTTACCACCTCTGTCTTAAGTAAGGTGAAGTTTGCTATAGAAAAGTTTTCCACTGTGGTTTCCTTGGTTGGGGGTGGTGGTGGTGTGGTGTGGACATCCAGAGTGATTAGATTATGGTCTGATCTAACCAGTGACGGGTTGACCTCCGGTGCGGAACACTTGTCGCCCATGTTGGTGATGACCAGGTCCAATATGTTTTCACCTCTGGTAAGGGAGTTTACCAGCTGATCCAGGGCATTTGAGTTGATAAATTCCAGGAAGTGTTGGACCTGCGAGTTTGTACTTGAGTAGTTTTCCCAGTTAACAGTAGGGTAATTGAAATCGCCCAATATCAGGGTATTTAGTAGGACCTTCATGTTTTCCAGTGTCTCCAGTAAGGCGGAGTGGTGGTCCTGGGTCATGGAGTGTGATCTGTAGCAGGCCACAATTTGTATTGCAGATTTGCCTGATGTTAGTTGCACATGGATGATCTCAGAGGTATCATGCTGCACCACTAACCTGGAGGTGTAGGTATCCTTGATGAATATGGATACACCCCCTCCTTTTGTGTTTCGGTCCATGTTCTGTGGCCGAAATGCATGGTAGGAGTTGTAGCCTGGTAGTGCTGGGGTGCTCTGTGGAGCCTTGAACCAGGTTTCAGTTACTGCACAGATGTCGACGTTCTCCATACTGAGGAGTGCTTTGAGCGCATGCATTTTGAGATTTAAACTCCTGGCATTGAGTAGCATAACCCTCATTTTTTTATTTGCGGTTTACGGAGGTGTGTTTGACTTTAAAGCCTTGCCTAAAAAAGGCACTATGGGGGCAGCAAGAGCCTTGGCCGGTATTTGAAAGCCTAGGGGTGACAGGTGCAAGCCATATCTTGTAAAGCAATGAGGCTTGTTGAGCATGGTGTCCCAGGCTGACAGACACTGGATCTCCTTCTGAATGACACCAGAAGCTTAGCCAATTGTTGAAATTGATAAATTTTTTTCTTTATACTGCGGTTATCATTCTTGGTGAGGGCAGGATGCTACTCAGGGTCAGGGTTATACCCGCCTGGGCTACATGATCAGAGAGCTCTTCCATGTCTCTTTTCATGTAGTCCAGGGAGGTACATCTCAGGTCATTCACACCAACAAGAACAATGACAGAGTCATATTTGTACTTGTTCTGGAGTGACCTGAGTGGCTGTGTTATGTGGCAGATTCTGGCTCCCGAAAGGCAGCTAACAGTAACCTTCTCCTTGTCCAGCCTAGTGAGTGGAACATCAGTGTGCCTGACTATAGAGTCACCTATTACTAGTGTGTTAGGTATGTTATTTCACCTTAAGGGCTGTGATTGTGCGGCACACTGATTTTGTGTTTTATGTGTTGTCTGGTTTGTGACGGGAGGTGCAGGTTTTTTGGGTGTCTGCTTTGGAGGTCTCTGATGCTTTTGCAGGCTTTTATTTAGAGCCTCCGAGTATGATTTTGTGTATTTGTGTGTATTTTTTGCCAGTGCTGGTTTAGTATGTCTGTGTGAGGCTGGAGGTGTGGTGCAAGTGTTAACCTTCTCCTCATGACTGCCTGTTCCAGTCTTGGGTGGAGAGAGCTTAGCCTCCAGTTTAGCTATATAATTGCATCTCTCTCGCATATGTTAATGTTTTGTGGTAGGAGGAGAGGGTTCTCGGTGTACATGAGGCAGTTGTAATATTGCCTCAGGATACCCAGGTTCACCAGCTGGACTGGAGAGTATGCCTGAAATTGCCCTTTGGTCATGCCTGAATAGTAGGGTGAGCTGCTTAGTCGCTTGGTTGTTGAGGGGTGAATTAGGTCTGAGTGAGTGCTGGACTGTAGGATGCTTTTTAAGTGCTTAGGTTGAGAGTTAGACTACTTTCATGGGAAAACCTGAAGAGGAGACTTGGTGGAGCTGGGAATAATTTAGCCCTAGCTAACCAACGCTGCCTGGACATGCAAAAACGTGCAAACGTGGTTTTTACAGCAGGGAAATGAAAGAGATAGAAATTAGCCCAGCTGGTCCTCCAGGGACAGATGGCTGCTCAAAGCTCCCTCTCTCACAGGTGAACAGAGAAACCTCCTTCAATCCACGTAAGGTATGGGCAACTTAGAAGTTTGTAACACAGCCCTGAATTCAGCACTAGGTCATCTAGGTTAAAGTCGAGCCTTTTTGTTTATAAACAGGAGAAATACAATCAATGTGCCAATGTGACCTTTGACACAGATTGTCCCAATTTAGCTCTTGAGAAAGACAGAAACAACTGATCCAATTTCCTGAAATTTTCGCTCTATGGATATAGAATCACAGTTGTGTGTACACATCCAACAAATGAAGCAAACATTCCCCTTTACTGGAGAATTCTGGAAAGAAAATTAGTAAGTCAATGGACTGGTAAAGGGAGAATTCAGAAGCTACTTTTGGAAGAAAGGAGAGGTTGGTGCAGAGAGAAACCTTGTCTTTATGAAAGATAATATAAGGTGGTTGGCAAGACAAATCCTGGAGTTCAGATGCTTGTCTAGCGGATGTAATAGCAACTAGAAAGATGGTCTTCCAGGACAAAAATTTCAAATCAGCTGTTGCTTTGAGTTCAAATGGAAATGGAGTTAAGGCATGGAGAAAAGTCCCACAGAAGGGTGGGTTCCTTGATAGGTGATCTGAGAAAAAATGTTCCTTTTAGGAAAGCTTTGCATTGCTTAAAGAATGCCAAGGACAAATGATAACTGCAGATTACAGCTAGCTGTACCTTGATGGTAAAGTAACTTGCTCCATTACGGAAAATGGAGGACAAAATACCTAGTAGAGCAGGAAAGGGTGGTGAAAAGAGATCTAGGTGTCTGTCATTGGCCCAAATGGAGACTTTCTTCCATTTGCTCTTGTATATCTTTAGTGGAGTCCTTTTGGGAAGATGTAAGGATGTGTATACCTGGGGAAGAACGCCTGGATTGTCTAGCCATCATTGGAAATGGAGAAACCATGCAGTTAACTTCAGGGCTTAAATGCCTGGCTGAGAGAATAGATCCAGAGGGGGATCCACAGCCCAAGGAATGTTTATCAAATGAGGCAAAAGGAAGGGGTATCACATGTGATGAGGCCAGAAAGGGGCAATAAGGATCACCTTGCTCTTCTGTTGACATGCTTTCTGTAAAACTTTTGATACTAAGTGTGTGGGAGGATAATCATAAAGACCACCAGTGCAGGGGCCAATCACGAAACAGAGCATTCTTGGTGACTCCCATCTGGGGGGTTAGGAAAAAAAACTGCTGCATTTGAAATTGTTGGCAGAGGCAGAGAGATCGCAACACGGTTGGCCCCAATGACAAAAACTCTGTTCCATCACTGAAGAACTGAGAGGCCACTCATGAGGCAGAACAGATCTGCTCAGT